>NW_015386445.1:585440-601644 GCF_001527695.2 Protobothrops mucrosquamatus | reverse complement strand
CTGGACCATTTGAAGCCTCCGGGTGCTCCTTTGAGGGAGCCCCATGTAGAGAGCATTACAGTAGTCCAGGCGGGAGGTGACAAGAGCATGAGTGACTGTGCGTAAGGCGTCCCGGTCCAGAAAAGGCCGCAACTGGTAAATCAGGCGAACCTGATAAAACGCCCCCCTGGTCACGGCCGACAGATGGTCATCCAAAGATCAACTACGGACTTTTATCTGAAAAAGACTAAAGAGGTAAAGAGTCCTTCTAACCCTCAGAGCAAAACGTAGTTCTCCAGCATCCTTTCTACAGGCCAGCTGGACAAGGGAAGGTGCCGGAATGTCTTTCAAACCTACTTTTGGCAGCTTCCAAGTCCCAGATCCGAATGGAGCCTGACTGAGATCCTGCAACAATGAGCTCTTCATTTGTATTAATCTTCACACTCTCCACTGGCGTTGTGTGACCGGTTAGACTCTGATCAAGATAAAAAAAAACAAGAGTCAGCCAACTGAAGGGAGGAGTACCAGCCACAATTACATTGGTCATGAAACAAAGATCTGAGCAGTAGCATAAAGATTTTTGTGATAGGCTTTGGGGAGTAGGGAGATTTTTCAGTGGCCTCCAGACCAGCCTAAGAAACCTTGGAGATTTGTGCTGTAAAAGTGAGATTGGGAACTCACCACCCTAGCCTCAGTCTGAAGCTGAAATATCAGCAAGCCAAGCTCATCCTGCATTGACTGTGTTCAGATTGCCAGGTATAAAGAAGGCTTACAAGCTTACAAGCTGCTTAACAACTTCCTTCTGTTTGTGATGCAATATAACTTTCTTAGATGAAACTTCAACTGGTTTGCAGGGTTTAGAGTTATGGTTTGCTAAGAAAGCCACCGTGGCTGGGTGATTGTAATCACAGCCTTTGTAGTATTAAAATTAAAAACTGTCAATAATTTTCCTTAAGTAAATACTGGACTGAAAAATACCATTAGCCAGAAACATTCTGCCAGCATTTAATGCTACCCAAATATATTTTTTACGTTTGTGTAGAAGTATGTTGCTCGGTTTGCATTTACGGCATGTTAACCTTGGAAAAGCCAAGAAGGCCTGTGCCTAAAGGAACAAGTGCTGTTATGAACAAGAAGCACACGGCATTTTACCAAGCCAAACACATGTAAAAACACGGAGCATCAATTAACACCCAAGAAAAGGCAGCACCTCCTTCTTGGATTTACTACCGAACTCTCCCACCTAAGGTGGCATTCCAAGGTTCCCAAGAGAACCTGAGACTGATCAGATGCAGAACTGCTTAGTTTCAACATGGCTTCTGCCCAAAATGGAGTCAGGCTTTAAATTTCTGCAGGACACGGGCCCAGGCAGGGAAGCCGGCATCCCTGGCATGGGGATCACTCAGGTCAATATCTCCCCCAGGCTGCTTTCCTTTGGATACCACAGAGACGAAGAAAAGGAGGATCAGGCTGTTAAAGACAAGTAGAGAACTTCTTTTCCCTGGCTCATCTCTGCTATTATCATAAAGTAGTTAACCAAATCTCACCATAATGCAGTTGGGCTTGTTAACGGACCAAATATTAACTCGACAATCATCTCCACCAGTTGCCAGGAGCCGGCCTGAGCTTTTGCCCAAGACGAGGGAAGAAACATTGCTGCTGTGGGCAATGATCTCCTCTACATAAAAAAAGCAAGTGAAAGTTGTTATTATTAGCTTATTTCATTAGTTCATCTCTCTCCCCGACCATCACGCATAAAGGAGGCGGTTAGTGATCATGTTTACTTAAGATTAGTTTACCTGCAGACTTTATACGTGTTTACAGTTAAACAAAATATTGCAGCGCATTTCCTTGAGATTAACTCTCTCTGCCCGGCTGCTGGGGGCTCCCCGGCCGCCAGCCGGCCTCCCCCTCAGCCCCGAGCAGGGAAGGAGCCATTCCGGCCTCCCGCTCCCCTCGCCCGGCTGTCTCCCGGAAGGAGGCGACCCCGCAGGTCCCCGGCCAGGCGAAGCGGGGAAGCGGCCGCGGGGAACGGGCGGCAGAGACAGGCCGCCCCCGCCCAAGAGGCAGCTCTACTCACGCAGCTTCCAGGCCGTCTTGGTGGCCACGGCTGCCGCCATGGCCGCTGCCCCGTCCCGACCGCGGCCTTCTCCGGCGGCGCGGGGGCCGAGCCCCCCAGGTCCCCGGCTCCGGCTTCCGAGGGAGCTGCGGCAGCTTCGCTAGCGGGGAAACATCCGCGGCGGCGCCTCGGCCTCCCTTCCGGCGCGCGGAGGCCGCTCTGCGAGGAGGAGGAGGAGGAGGCGGCGGCGATCAGCTGGGAGGGCAGCCCGGTAACCCCAGCTCAGCCTCGGGGCCGCCGCTCGAAGCCCCGCCGAGGAAAGGCCCCGGCGCCTCTCAGGACGATCCCTCCCGGGGGGCGGGCAGCCTTCCTTCCGTGGCTGCGGCTGCGGCTGCGAGCGCGGCAGAAACCCGCGCCGAGCCCACCAGCCCGCGGGATGCGGCGGCCTGGCCGGGCCCCCGGGGGGCGATGGCGGCGCCCGCCCTCGTCTCGGGCCGCCTCTGACCCCTGGTGGCGCGGCAGCAGCGGAGGGCCGAGAGCGGGGGAGCCGCGGCTGAAGACCCACCTGCGGAGTCGCGGCGCTTCGGAGGGGAACGGCTCCAGGCGCCCTCTGCCCATCCCGCGCCCCGATTGGCCGCTGCCTGGCAACCGGCGCCCCGGCAACGGACCGCGCCCGAGTGCCCCCTCCCCGGCAGGGCTACCTGGCTGTCTCTTTGGCTTGTCGGCTCGCCAATCGATGCGAGGTCCGCCTTTCCCGGAGACGTCGACCAATCGCTACGAGACTGAAGAGCGCGAGAAGGGCCGGGACTCCCGCAGACTTAAGAAAAGCAGAGTCGCCAAGGCGCAGCGTTGCTTTGGCGAAGGGGCGGGGCTGTAGACGGAAGAGCCTCGAGTGGGTGGGGCTTGAGCGAAAGCCTCCGGTTTCTGCAGGCGAGGCGTCCCCCTGGCTGATTGCTCTCGCCGGTAGCAAATTCCTCCTTAGCTCCAGGTTGCTTCTCTCCTTGTTTAGTCCGAGGCACCTCTCGGCCAGCCGGCGCCCAGCGGCCGACCTGACGTTTTCAACCATCGCGCCAGCCCGCGAGGGCGACTCAGTGGCGCGAATGAAGCTCCGCGCGTTTACCCGGAAGCCAGCAATCCAATCTGAGTGAGCCTTTCTGCAGTACCGCTTGTCTCTAGCGCCCGTGGGGGAGGGGCCTCCTGCGCGGGAGCCGCAGGGCGCAGCCAATGGTTGCTCAGCGGGGAGTCCCGGCAGGCTTTGCGGCCTGATCTGGAAGTGGGCTTTCCGGCCGCGCCATGTCGGTGGTTTTCGTCCCCGAGCGCCTGCGCGGCAAAGCCGAGGTGAACCAAGAGACGCTGCGACGGGTGAGCGGCGGGGCGGGCGGGGGGGTCTCTGTGGGGGGCGGTTTGGCCGGCGGAGAAAGGGCGGATCCCCCCGATGGCGAGCCCGGCTTGAGCCCCGCCACGGGCCCTGTCAGGCGAGCGACGGGGCGGGCGCGAAGGCCGGGGGCGGAGGAGGCCGTGCTGGAGGGAAGGGGCCAGCCGTCTCCTGGGCCTCCGCCGGGTATGGTTTGCGGGTAACGTTCCCTGTTGTGGCTTTCAGCTGCTGGAGGAAAACGACCAGCTGATCCGCTGCATCGTGGAGTACCAGAACAAGGGAAGAGCCGCGGAGTGTGTGCAGTGAGTGGCCCTTTCGTGCTGGCCGAAGGAGCCGTTGCTAGACGTGCATTTAAACCCCATCCCTGCCTCGGGCTGGAGCTCGGCTCATCCTGACTGATGAGCTAGCTGGAGCCCCATCCTTTCGGGGGAACAAAAGGCCTGGGTGCCGTCCTCCCTGGAAGCCGCTTTTGCTCATTGAAATCTATTTTGCATGAAAGGTTTGATAAGCTCAAAGGCGGGGCTGCTGCGTTGTTTCCTTTTGGGGAGAGGGACTCTCAGGCTTACTGTGAAGGCCAGAATCTGAATGGGATGCTGGGAAATGACAGCTATATCCCCAAATCATTAATCTATGGGGCATTGTGAGATTTTAAGCATTGTCAACAAGGGTTTTTAATACCTTCGAATACCTGTTGGTGGACTCTGCAGATGGCACTCAGTTCTATCTTTTAATCTACTCACCCCAGTAAAGGTGTGGAACTCTTAGCTGGATGAGAATAAACAAACTGGAATTTAATTGGACAACGTGCAGTTAGTAAAAGATTTTCAAGTGGAGGTTAGTAATTAAGTCTAGACTGGCTTACATTGTCCTGGAATTGGAAAACCAAAGTAGGAGGTGATTAGATGTATGAATAAGCAGCTTAGTGTAATACATCAACTGCAATCCTATGAATACAGGGTGGAGCTCGCTTTAGTGAGAAGACCCCAGAAGTCTTTGGCAACTATTGAGAAATCAGAACAGCAAATTCTGAAAATTCAATTACTGCTTTGTTGTAATGAATTTTCACCATTTCATTCTTTGTTTTTCTTCCTACAGGCACCAGCACACATTGCACAGAAATCTTATTTATTTGGCTACTATTGCTGATGCATCTCCTTCCCCAAACATAGAGAAGACGACCATAGAGTGAAATCTTTCCCAGCACGTCTGTATTTAGAGAATGAATCAGCGGACAAAGAGACGACCAACTGCATTTGAAGAATCTCTAACTGAAAACTACAGAACTCTGCTTCCTCTAAAAGAGGATGTGCCTTTGCATGATCAGTAAATACTGTTTTATTTCTCTCCTTATGCAGAGAAAATGCCATTGAAGTCGGTTACAGTAACATTTCACTACGGGAAGTCTTGGGGGGGGGGTCATAGTTTTCACAAGCAGATTTTCCCCCCAGATTTCTTCATTTTCTCTTATGCTAAAAATGCTAAGCTTTGATTATAGAGTATAATTTATTTAAAAAATCCTGGAATTGTCCTAAGTCCTTATGTATTTGGCAGTCGAAAAATGTAAATGAGTTTTCAAGTGAAACTGGGATTGATGCTACGGCATCAGCAGAGGAACTAGCTGTGCCGGTGAGGCACTCGCTGAGGGAGCTGCTTCCGGTAACGGAGCCAGGGAAACGGGCCAGGTTGGGGGGGGGGAGCTGCCAGTGCTGCTGCCACGAGGTGAAGCCGGTGGGGGAAGGGGGATCGGATCCACGCACCGCAGCCCCTCACGCCGCCCCACGGCACAATGCATCCCCATGATGCAGGCGTGCTGAAATCCTATACCATTCTGGACAAATGGTCCAATATCTTCTTAAAACCCTCCAGTGTTGGAACCACCACAGCTTCTGAAGGCAAGCCGTTCCACTGGTTAATTGTTCTGTCAGGAAATTTCTCCTTAGTTCTAGGAGGTCTTAGTTCTCCTTTTGGTCTCTCTTCCGGCTAATGTTGAAGTAGAACTTAAATGCAAGTGAGGTTGCCCTGTAGATATAGTTTGGAATTCACAAATGTATTAAAATGTATTAAATTATTGTAAAATTATAAAGGTATTAAAAATTCCAAAATCTTTTTTTAAGTATTTCAATTAAGTAAACTATTATTTAGAGCAAATTCTTGAATTTGAGTTACCACATTGATGAGAAAAGTCAATTAAATCTGAATTTTTAGTGCATGATAGTACTGCATATTCATATCCTCTAATAAATGGCTTGTATGTACATGTGGATATATGTAAGTGAATATATGTGGCAGGACCCACAGCCTAAAAAAGGGCAGTGCAAGGAGAAAAAAAAATTATTTTATTAATTGAATGCAAACCTATTGATCAAAGTGTATTACCTGTAAAATAAGGCACTCCCTTTATTAAATTAGCATATTCCCATCTGCATGTAGCACCCATTCTTTCTCACACATAGAAAACAAATATGCACACAACACTTCCTCTTTCCAGTAGAAGCTGCCAGAAAGAGGGCAGAAAATAGGATGGAGATGGTGCAAGGCAAAATGACAGCTCCAGTGGGTAGAGAACTAAAAAGAACAGAAGGAAGAAAATTCGATTGAAAGAAAGCAAGGTAGTGGTAAGGAAGATAAGAAAAAGAGGCAAATAACAAATTCAAGCTAATTTTCAAGGACAGTTGCATTTTTCAGCAATGATTTTTGTAGCTTCCACCTATTTGCTTGTTTCCAATACTCATAAGACAGATATTCCTCTCCTCCCCCCAACTTTTTCTACTGAAGAAGAGACCTCTATGTTAAGCAATGTTCTAGCAAACTAGAAACTGCAGCTTGCTGACAGAACCCCTGGCAAGCCCTGTGCTATAAAGCCTTCACTAATAGAAAATTGTGAGCAGCATCCCACAATAATGCCTACATTTGCTAAACAATGGACTTCCAGGGCCCCCCACTGTGCTAGACTGGAGTTCAGCAGGACTGCAGAGCCATCTGCATATCCACAGATAAACTGCACAACGGTGTCTTCTTCAGACTCAAAGGACTACAGTATATATGTAGAAGGATTATCTTCCTGCTCTGGGTATGTGGCTCAGAGAAGCACTAACGGAAAAGGTGCGAGCCTGTGCTGCTTGTGTGTGTGGGGAGTTATATATATGGTGGGACACCTCGCCTGCAGACAAAGCCTGAACACCATGCAGGCATAGAACTCACTTGGTAATTGTCAGAGAATAACCTGTGGGCAGCATTGGCACCCTGGAGAGAAAATGAAGATGGGCTTTAAAGGACATGCCATTTGTGTCACTGCTTCTCTAGAGCGCAGTAACGTAATGTCAACAGAAGCACAGCCAGTAGAGACCTTGTGTGCCACAGAGAGTGGAATTGCCTTGAATGTGATCGGAGAATCCTGAATGGGTCCATGAAGGCCTGAAAGATCCTTTCCAACCAACAGCCCAGCCAATGATTTCCTACAAGGAAGCTAACTTTGCAGGAGGAACTTTTATGTGCTCCTAAGAGATTCAACAGGTGGGCAGAGCAGCCCTTTCAGGACCAAGCAGAAGACCCCGGAGTGCAGCTGGGTTCGCTGGCTGAGAACGTCCAGTGTGAAAGGTGGGATCTGCGGAGTTGCATCATTTTGGATATCAGGCTTTTCTTAATCAGTTGTGGTCTTCAGATGTATCAAGTGCCGTATCTGGGCTAGCAGAGTGAATTGAGGCTAGACACAGAAGACCCCTTGGAAGGTCTGATTTTCAGGGAATCCGTGGCTACCACTATAAAGATACTGTGATCCAGGTAGCAGGTAGCTTATAGTGGAAAGAGATCTACTGAAGGTTCTGACCCATGGGACGAGCCCCCTACTCCTGCCTTGGGGCAGTAGAATCAATTTTACTGTAGAATCAGTAGAGTAGGGGCTACCTCCCAACTTCCAATAAGAGGTAGTCTCTTACTCCCACCTTGGGCACCCCAAAATTGTTCCTGTCTGTTGAATAAGGAGGAGCCCAGCTAACCATTCTCTCCAGCCACAGCAGGAGAATAACTTTCAACATAATTGTACTCATTTTTTGGATATATCTTATTTTAACATGATATAACCTATTATTAAAGATATATCTTTAATAAAGCAAATAGGGTTGTTTTTACTTACAGGTGCTTCAACATTAAAAACAAAAGGTACAGTTCCAGTTCCAAAGCATTAGTTATTCACATAAGTACTGCATTAAAAGATAATCTGACTAAGCACCATGCCCCTTGCACATGGCTGGGTGAAACCTTGCTTGCCAATACTTGGGGAAATTATAGGTGTTCAGAATAACTGGAAGCAGTGGAGGATGCAGCACCTACCAGACAAAAAATGATTCACCTGCATTTCCACTATTTAACTTCAATTTTAGAAAATTGCCAATGTTTGCATTTGTCACTCAACTGCAGCAGCAGCAGCAGCTTAAATGCTCTACAGCAAATCTCAACACAACATATATCTGTACTTGAAAGCCTTGTGGCATACAACTGCAATCAATTTTAAGGTCCAATACAAGTTTTCAATTGTATACTTGAGACTCAAAATCACTTAAATTCACCAACATTTTAGCAGAAAGTACAGAACATTAACAATGTACAGACAGAAGCCACACTGATTGTGCAAAGCACATGACTGTAAAGTTATGCACAGCAAACAGTTCTGTAAACATGGTAAGGATGGGATTTCAGGAAACAAGATGACAATATCATAAATACAGGCAACATTGGCATCCTTAACCAGCACAAAAAGTAACATTTTAGGCCTGCCAAGATGGCCAAACGGCGCACAAGCAGAAGGTGGATGGGCTTTTATGCTATCCACCCCAACATTTAGTGTTTGTTTATATATATATATATATATATATATATAGTTATATATATATATATATATATATATAAAATTTGGTATCTTTAATATACACATGTACGTTTGTAGAAAATGGGAACTTAAATGTGCTTTTATCTTCATCAAAAACTATGTATTTATAACTAATAACCCATTTACTTGTCAATGTATTAGAATGATATGAATTAAGAAAATATAAAAATAATATTAATACTGTCAAAAACCTTTATACCAGAAAATATTGTGGTTTATAATTACTCTTTCAAAGATGAAATATGAAAATTTAAATAGGTTTTATAAAGACTTCTCTCACTTCAATTAATATACAATGGGATCACTATACATATTTACCTTTTTCCCATTTGAAGCACCAATCATTCCCCAGATCCACTTTGGTTGGAAGATATTTCTAATTCCACAGGTTCATTTATTTAATGGCACATATTGACTGAACGTAGTTTATTTTAATTCTTAGCACTACAAAAAAATAGTGTTTTAAGTTCTCTCTCTTCTGAGCCAGCTCATGTTTTTACACACTAAGTCTAGCACTGAAATAAGACTTATATTTGCAAGTAGTCTTAACTATTCTTTCATATATTTAAAAGCACTGTATGGATAATGCCTTTGGCCAAATGTAAAAGTATCAAATGTAGTGTCATAACTCCACCGAAAGGACTTTATGGAGGTGGAGGGTGTTCACTGATTGGCCAGATCACTTCACAGACCTTGAGCAGTTTCCAGCTGTTTTGCACAAACTAAATAACTGGAAAGAATTAGATTTTCAGTTGTTGTTTGCCCTACTCCTGTTTCAAAGAGTTTGTGCGGCATATTGACAACTGCTGCATTAAAAAAGCTACCACAGCTTGTGAAAATCAGAGTGAAGACTTTATAATTTTGTCAATTAGAAATCTGAAGAAAATGAGCATTGAGCAAAACTGCTAGATTGGCTTAAAAATACTCAAATCTGTTTTAGCAAGAAATGGTAACTATAAATCTATATGAAAAAATAGCTATAAAATACAGTGTTTTCTGTGGTAAGTAAGAGTGTCACCATTTGTTACCGGGGAGTCTATATGCTTTGAAAGGGTCACAGTTTAGAGTTGTTGTGTAGACACCGTGTGCCAAGTGCTGCAAGGAATGAGAGACTCACTACCAAAGCTGTCACCCCACATCACATCCAGCAGACAGAAACAAAGCAAGCCTGGATCATACCAAAGACTTTGGTCCTCGGCTGCTTCTCTGGCCAGGAGGAAACGGAGGCGCGTCAGTACTGCGGTAGGTAGGACGGCCGACGCTCATGCTTGCCCGGGAAAGACTTAAAGCCCTTGTGCCCCTGCTTGTGCTGAGACGGGGGCAATGGAGGCGACTGCTGAGGCTGCTGGCTGTAAGCAAACGGGGAGGCCATCCCTGCGGGCGGAGTGCAGTCGTTGGCGGCTGACCAAACGGGAGACGGCAGGATCTGCATGGGGTCGTTCCAGTGGCTGGCAGGGCTGCTTAGCTGATAGAAAGACATATTCTGGCCTGGCTGCGAATGCTGCCAAGGAGCCTTCGGGGGCCACGTTTTAGTTTTATTGTCCTGCAAGAGCAACACGGACATCTGAGCAGCGTCAACCTCTGTCCCCGAGCCAGGCATAAAGGACCATCAGACAGAGAAAGGACTTCCTACCCTCCCCCAACCTCCCTTCCGGCCCTCTGGCTTTACACAGGATCTTAAATCAGCTCTTGACACAGCCTTCCACATTACTGTTAATACAATTAACTGCTTAATGGCTCCTTCAATCATTTTTGTACTTGCCTGGCTATGATCATCCACGGTGGAAAGGAGTGGTGGTGAAGGAAGTGTGCTTGTGTCTTGTTCCCCGCTGCTGTGTTTTCTGAAAAAACAAAATATAAAAATGTTGATTTATTTATTTAGTAAATTTGTTTGCAGCCCATCTCGCTTTGAAGCAATTTATAAGCAATAAATGATTTATATATATTCATTTCAATGAAGGAAAAATGTCGTGATAGTTTAATAGGAAAATACTGTTTAATCAATGCAATCCTGTATTCAGTAATTCTATAGTCAAACTGAGAGAAGGCATGGCGGCAACCCCCCCCCCCCCCAAATATGCTAGACTAAGGGATCCCCTCTGACATTAACCGATTCCATTAAGTGGAGATACCAACCCACCTATCCACACACAGTGCTCTGAGAATTGCGCTTCAGCATTCTATCAATTAGCACCCTAGTATTCTTCTGGAATAACTGTGGGAAGTTGTAATTGCTCCCCCTATCATCTCTAAGCTAGGTCCAATCTCGTGGGATCCAGCCAGGAATTCATCTAGTTCAAGTATGTTTAACAATGACCCTGCTGGATATCCAAGCAAAGATTCAACATGCTATGCAAGCCCAGATCTTTGGATTACCCTTGAGATGCATCGATGCATCCTGCAATTGTGTGAACACATTTACTGGCTCTGACACAAGACTGGACCCTTACCCAATTCACACCAGCTCCATTCTTTTGTTACCTCGACAGGTGAGACATTCCCACACAGACACTCTTCATAATTACTTTACAGCAATTATCCTGACTCCACAAAAGCAGGGGCACCACAACCGGTCCATGTATGCATCATCAACCTATTCAAATTCTACCACTCAGCGCTCAGCCCTCAGCCCCCCCCCCCCAATTTACTATGTAAATCTATGTAGTAAGTTGAATCAGTTCAGGTGTAGTAAGAAAGGAGAGAGATCTGAATTTCAAAACAGAGCTGCTTCTGTGATTCCTGCTAAGAGAAGGGAAAAAATTAAAGTCAAAGGTTCCTTGTTTGACGTACCTTCTTTGTTTGACAGCAGCCACGATGTCAGGCCCTGAGAACATGGAAAACAAACTGTCTCCATTGGCGGAGGAGGCCTCATCACTGGAACTGGCAGAGTCCCCCTGAGTCCCTGACCAGCTACTGGTCATCTCCCTACAAAGAAGCAGCAAGGCAGGATTGAGAGGGGCTCCCCAAGGAGCTGGAGAAAGTGGGGTTCATTCAGAGTTAATCTTGATAGGGCAAGATCTCAAGGAACAATTTCAAATTCACTAAGCTACAAGGTAAAATATTTACCTTGTAGCTTAAGTTCCTGTGTTTGGAATTATTCTTAGCTAAATATTCCTCTTAAAAGGAAAAATAGAGTTTGAGTTTTATTGTATTTATATCCCGCCCTTCTCCTTGCGGACTCAGGGCGGCTAACAGCCTAATAAAACAGATACAGAAATACCAAAATAACTATAGTTAAAAACATAATTAAAAAAGATATTAATATTGGCCTATATTAATTTAAAATCTTTTAAAACCCAGCTAAAAATTTCCCCTAGGCCAGTCCTGCTAGCTGAAACAGCCATGTCTTATCCACGTGTACCATTTTGCATTAAGAGAAGTATGGCATAAGCATTTAATCTATAAAATAAAATGTACTGGATCAACAAAACAGCCTCAACAATCAATTAAAGCCAATTTACTTAATTTCTATTGATAGTTTGCACAGTGCAGTATACAAAGGAGAGCTGCCAAGGGCTTCTTACCCATCTGTGAAATACTCTGGGAAGGGCCAGGTCCTGTGCAGGTCATCAGGATGAGACCAGTTGCTACGTGCGTTGCTGGGGCGACGAAAGTGTTGCGCCTGCCTTTTCTGTTGCATGGCCTGGCTGACCCCAGCCACATAGCGGGCAAACTCTGGATCTGAGCCAACTGGGCAGAAGAAAAGAAATCTCTATCAATCAGCTATTTCTTCCCCAATTATCCCTTATTTAATTCTTTATGCTTGGCAAGCTACCCCTCGGTTGTAGCTTGGACATGCCTAAGAATCCCGTTAGTAGTCCAGAATGTTTGTTGGATGCTGAATATTCAGCACCACACAGAAAAGTGCTTTCCTGGCAAGTTGTCTTTGTGCAATGCAAGCCATGAGCAAAGCAGCAGGACAGGCAATCGCCCGTGTGGTGGACCACTGAAGGAAACTTACTTTGCTGATCGAAAAAGGCATACACATAAAACAATCATTATAAAAAGCGGCTGTTAGTTGCTTACAGTAACAGTTATGTTATCAAAAGCATAAACAGAAATTAGCTCAACAAGCTGAAAAGCAATAACAAAGTAAAGCAATTTAGGCCAAAGGAGGAGAGAAAATTTCAGATTAAACTCAAAAACCACGCTGCTCCTACAGGAGGAGGCTGCTAGCTCACGAGAATGCCCTGGTGCTCAAAAACATCGGGAGACGTTCAAGGTGCTGTAAAATAATGTGTTGATTAGTTGAACTCACCTGCAGGGTCAAAAGGCAGAAATTCTCCCAGCACCCCAAAGATCCCATCGCTTTGGTCACGATTTGGCCAGGTGTTATTTCTTGGCCCTTGAGGTTTTTGCCCCAGCATCTCCGACATCATGTTATCCATGTAGCTGTTCACCAGGCCCAGGCTGTATAAATCAGAGCTCAGATCGGAGAAGGCATGGCTGCCCCACTGAGGCAGCGAGGACAGCCCTGGCCCCACAGTCTGGCCTGGCGGCTGGCTGGGACCCCCTGGCCACTTACTGGGCAGGCGCTGCTGCGACCCGATGGGCTGGCGCAAGGGCTGATAGTGCTGCTGCTGCTGCTGCTGCTGCTGCTGTTGGGGTTTCTGGGGATGGGGCTGCTGGGGCAGCCCCGGCTGAAGATGGTGCAGTGGGGTGTGAGATGACGACTGTAGTGAGGGCAGCTGCACAGCAGCCGCTTTCTGTTCTGCTGCAGCAGAAGAGGAGGCAACCGAGGCTCTTCTTCTCATCAGTGGAGAAGTCTGTTGGGACTTGCCC
Organism: Protobothrops mucrosquamatus; assembly: GCF_001527695.2. Lineage (NCBI taxonomy): Eukaryota > Metazoa > Chordata > Lepidosauria > Squamata > Viperidae > Protobothrops > Protobothrops mucrosquamatus. The sequence goes on along the minus strand of NW_015386445.1, from coordinate 588,564 downwards.
ATGTTGAAACCCGAAAGGAAATCGATGACCTCCTGCATTTCCTGGTCAGTTGGTAAATTCATGCCCTTGGCATCCTTACCATCTTCTACCATGCCTCCCTCCTGCCTTTCAAGGAGGCCATTGACTCCGTGGTGGTTTGAGCTCTGCATCAGCTGGGCGGGCTCGAGAACCCTCGGAAAGTTGCCAAGGTTCAAAATACTTTGCAGCCGAGCATCCGCATTACTTGGTAGTTTTGCTTTGTCCTCTGAGTTGTTAGTTATAAAATGGGTTTTAGAAGGTATATTAGGAATGGAGTAATTTCCACTGTTGTTTGAACTTGTACAAGAAGTTTTTTTGGTAAATCGTGATGTCAACTTTGAGAAAGTCTTCTGCAAGCCACCCGTTGCTTTGCTGCCATTTCCAGATGGTAAGTCAGTGTGACTTCCAAAGTCAGAGCTGTCGCGTCGGAGTTGGATCTGAATGTAGGGCAACACTTGCTCCCTGGGAAACAAAAATGACCTTCTAGTTCAGGTTAAAAAATTACTTAGAAAAATATATAAACATGCAATTCAGGAATGAACAAAACATAAACAAACAGTCCACCTGCCTTTGTTACTGAAACCAGATGTGTCTGTGTCTCCTCTCTGTAATGTGCCCCCCTGGGTTTTGGATGTGCCATTAGCCAAGACTCCAGGGCAGGCATGGAGGCCGGTGATTATTTCCAAAGGCCTTCAGGTGTGCTGTCCCAGACATAGCTGGACGGGAGACTTACTAGGTGAGGTTGAGCCATACAGATCAGTTAGGATTTCTATTTGTTTACCTCTCTCCTTGCAGTATAGCTGCAACTGCCTGAGATCCACAACTCTATGGCTAGGTGGGCAGTGGAGCCCCCGAGGCTTATGGTCCTGGGGAACTCTGAGCTGCCTTCTTTGAACCTGGTACCAAGGGTGGTTCAGGAGTTCCTGGACACCAGGGACAAGCTACAGCTTATGCAGAGCCAACTGACAGGAGAGGTCACATATCAGATCTAGTCTCTCTCTCAGGGTAGTGGTGTTCTGATCTGTGTTTGGGGGGATCAGTCCCTTCCTATGGAGAGATCACATCCTCTCGCCTCTGGATTTCTCTGTGTCCACTCCCACCCACTCCACTTCAAAGCAACATGTTAAAGCAGATTTCTCAGAGGCATATAAATTGAAACAGGAAGCTAAGATGTGTATGCAAAAAAAAACCAAAACCCACCATGGTTTTCCTACCATGTCAAATGCTGCTGCCCAGAAATTCTGATTCCTAGTATAAGTGGCTTGAACAACTACTAGATGAAGCTCCTCACAGTCATTTTCACCTGAATGAGGAGTGTTATGCAATGCTAATTCAGTACCAATTGCGGCCACAGTCAGGCCTACCAACCTTCCTTCTTTCCAGCGATTTAGGTCAAACACGGCAGTATAAAGTACATCTACCAGTCCTAGCATTTTCTCTGGATCCAGACTCCTCTGCAGCAGAGACATTGTGGCAGGGTCTTCTTTCAGGCACCTGATGCAGATGGAGAATCAGATATTTCCAGATTACTAATGTAATTAATGATCAGATTACTAATGTTCTGATCATGACACAGGACAATCTTCTGACAAAGGTTAGGCAGGCTCTCCGTGTGAAGTGAAGCTTCCAGAGATCATTGAAAACTTATTATCACTGTAATTATCAACTGCGTGACTTAAACTATTTACTTCCTTCAATTTACTGTATTAGGATAGTTTTTATGATACTGTAAACCACAGTAAGATTTTTAATAAGATTTCTTAACTTTTTCCACACACAGAGGCACGCACAATGCTGTTTTGGGTTTCCTTAAGTAGCAAATTCTAATTACCAAGTTGATGGGACTTGAACCACAATTCTGGAACCTTCTAAGCTGATTTGTGGTGCATAAGCTTCTTTGTTTTCATTCTGTGCTGTGTCTACAACCACCTAATTGCAAAGAAAAATAAGTAAGCAACTGCCACTTTAAAAGTACTAGAATGACCCTCTTCAAACTTAACAACAAATCATTTTATAGCAGCCGCCAGGGCCCCTGGGGAACTAAACTCTAATCGAGTGCATATAAACGTTAAACAAAGAGATATGTGTGAATGGTATTTACAGTTGTGAGGAGCTGCTGAAATAATCGTGAAATGTAAGAGCTAAGAAAGTTCAGGATGTATTTAAAGAGGCAAGCATTTCACTAAGCATTTTTCATCAGCTAATAATTTAATCTTCCTTTGCGTGCTTTTTTGGAAAGGTATAAACATTTGAACTCAAGGGATCCATTTTAATCTTGGTTACTCCTGTAAACTGTTAGACAAGATTGGAAAAAACGAATCCTGACCACCCTCTGGTCACTCAAATGAAAGCTTTGTTCTCATCCCTCAGATGCCTCAAACTATCTGCACTCTGTGGCAGCGGATTTTAATGGTGGAATACCCACGGCACTTTCGGAGGAAGCAAGCTATTCAATCCCAGCCAATTAAGCTTCCACACACCCAGCCTGGGAAATGACTTCCAGCATCCATTGTTCTTCCTGAACAGATGTTTCCTCCTCCACCAACACCCAAACAGGATCTTCACTAGCGCAGTCAACTGGAAGCAACGCAGTGGACTTCCTGAAACTGCTTCTCTGCCTCTGTAAAGCGCCCAAAGTGATTTCTGTTCCACTCACCAGAAACAATGGAGCTTAACTGGGGTTCAAGATTCACTCAATGACTCATAAATACACGCCACTTGCCAAGGGCCCAAATTTTAACCACGTGACCATGGAGATGCCGCAACAGTCCTAAGTGTGAAAACTGGTCATAAATCGCTTTTTTCAGTGCCACTGTAACTTTGAATGTCACTAAACGAATGGCTATAAGTCGAGGACAACCTATATACCCACCTTTAATTTTCCTCCTGTGGGCGGAGGAAAAAAGCAACTGCCTGAAGTTAGGATGAAAAATAATCTATTCAGGAATATTAATATTTTCCCATGTCAAATTAAAAAATAAGCTGCTACAATAGGTAGCTAAAAAAAGCCCACTTGAACATCTCTCTTTCTCACAACTCAAGGAAGAACATGGTAAAGTAGATGAAACTAGTGAAACTTAGTGTTCCATACAGGGAAATATGTATA
>NW_015386445.1:562653-585413 GCF_001527695.2 Protobothrops mucrosquamatus | reverse complement strand
GGGATCGTCTCAAGAGTGACAAAACAGAGAAACTGGAAGGTTGAGAGGAGCAAAATGAAGAAAAAGAGGCCAAACCTTGAATCCATCATTTTGCGGCAGGCCCAACTGCTATAATTGAATGCTAGTCTTTCAGGACTAAATGATCTGCCTTCCACTCCTGCCTTTCCTTAACGTTGGTCATCTTGATACAGCTGTCAATCCACCGCTACTTACCAGCCCAGCTTGTCCAAACAACAACTGTACAGCAGTTTTACAGGCTCCCCGCCATGTAGAAGGGCAAACTTGATTCAGGACTTCTGTCACAGGAGAGTCATCTCTTGGGGTCATTCCATTATGGTAGCCAGCTTCTTTAATTAATTGTATCATAGTGTGCTGTCAATATACACAAGGGGGAGGAGTTAAGCAAAAAACAAGCAACATAAATATTCCCCATTCCAACTCAATATATTTTGCACTGCTGACATCTAGCATTCCTACTTATATTACTCTTGCTCAAGTTATGATGGCCCAAGCCAAACTTCACCAGTTTCCCACAAACTTACTGCTTCCAGGCATTGCCACGCCCCCGTTCCAGCTCCAATTATTCGATGTGCACATGGACAGGATCAAAGGAAATGCCAATGGCATCCAGAAGCAGTACAAGAGAATGTTGGAAAGTGGTACTGAGTGGAGAGAAAGAAACAATGCATGAAACCATCATGTTAGAGAGATTTGGGGATAGTTTAAAGAGAGGCTGTTTGCTTTAATTTTTTTGTTTGTCATTAAATCCAACTCTTTCCATATCTGAAAACCAGAGCCAGGATATGAGATTTCAAGTGGAACACTGTTCTCAGCTGAAATTCTCCCAACAATAGGAATCCCAGAGCAAGAGGGATAGCACAGAGAAGGATTTCTACCTAATTATATTAAATTAATCATGGACAGAATCTGCCTATAAAGATATTTACAGTTTCAAGGCCATAATTTCAATGTAGAATCGTTGAAATATAAAAAGAATGTGAAAAGAAGCAACTCTTTTCACACATTTTATTGAAAACTACTGGTTTTCTGCAGCAAAGATATACTATGCCAATTGATAGCAACAGAAAAAATATGTAGAGTTCATAGTCTATCATGTAGATAGACTATGCTAACAGAATGAATCATAAGAGTAAAAGGGAAATCTATAAGAAATGTAAGGAGGAGAATATAGTCATTTCCAGGGAGGTATAGTTCCAATCCAAAGAAAAAGTGGCGATGGTAAGAAGACAGAACTTCTTAATTCCTATTTTGAACCAGAGGAAATTGGAGTCCTAGTTGACCATCATTGTGACACTGGAGAAAAAAGAGATGTTAGAGAAGGGGAATATAAGAATATAACCAATTTAAGAGAACTGTAGTTTGTGGGGCCAGATGGACTTCAGCTTAGGTTATTGGAGGCTACAAAAAACTGCTTTCATTATGTTCTGAGAACTCCAGAAAGAGAGAAGACAAGAGCAACAAAGATGATTAGGGGACTGGAGGGTAAAGCGTATGATGAACAGTTGCAGGAACTGGGTATGTGTAGTCTAACAAAGAGAAGGACTATCGGTGACATGTCTTCTAATATTTGAGGGGGCTATGTTTTTCTGTGTTTGTTTCTGTCTTCAATGTCTTTACAGATGTTATAATACTGCTTCTTGTCTCTTCTAACAGCATTCTGGAAGTCTGATAGGACTTTCCATGTTGTGAAGAGAAAGATTATTGACTGGTAGTTGGATGGTTTCTTTCCTTGTGGGGGTCCTTCACGATCGGCACTGTCCTGTGTCCTCTCTGGGTGGAAGTCAGCTGTTAGCAGCATCTGTGATGCTAGACATTCATTCACTGCTTTTGGTTTCTTCAGACAATAGGCATGGATCATGTCCAGGCCGGTTATTGTTCAGCTGTTCATGTTCTTAACCCATTGTTTATTTCATTTTTATTTATTTTTCACATTTCTGAACCACCCATCACCCTCAGAGAGGGACTCTTGTTGAATGTCTGTTACTGTGATGGCGACTGGTTCATGTTCTGGGAGATTGCTGTCGACGGCTCTCAGGTCCTGCAGCCAGTTTGCACTGGTGTTACGTATCTTCTCTTTCTCCAATATGTTCTTCCAGTCTGGTTGAGTTTCTGCTGTTGGTGGTTCTGCTGTTACTTTGTTATTGAACTGCAGTTAGGAGTACACCTTGGATGGTTCTTTGGAGAACTGGCCAGTTATCTTCTTAGCCTCTGCTTCTCTCACGTATCTCCTTAAGTGCTGTAAGCCTTTGTTCAGCATTCTCTAAGGTTTCAGAGAGTCGGGCCCTTGTATTTTTTCAGTAATCGAGTAGGCAACCTTGGCTCTTTTATGATTCGTGGACTTCAACTCCCAGAATTCCTGAGCCAGCCAAGGTTGCCTACCCCTGCCATATCCCATCTCTTATCTATAAAGTACGATCTTTTCAATCCTTATGTCGGCAAAAAATCCCTAAAGGATTGCCAGAATTAGCAACATACCTTGTTCCCTGCAGCCACCACCTCCAGCCCTGCCACCACGCGGAGGAGCACAGCAGGAATTGGAAGGTTAGACCAAGACACAGAGGCTACGTTCACGTGAGACGTTAGGAGGAGTTTCCTTGCAATTACAGGTAAAAATGTGCTGCCCAAATTGAGACAAGGAAGCAAACCATGACCACCCAAAGCCACTCTGAACGCAAGAAGAAACTGTCAGAGAAGTTCAGGATGGCCTGACGCAAAGCAGAAAAGATGCCCGAGTAAAATGGCAGAGAGGTTTTCTTAGCTGAACACAGAACTGGTTTTTGTGCCTAATTCGACTTTACCTTCTCATGAATATACTTGTCCCAGTAACACCAATTTTCAAAGGCCTGCTCTTTGCCTCTATGTTTTCAGCACATAAGGTTCTACTCAAAGCAGAAAAAGATTTGACAACGCAAACTATTTCATTTAGAGACTTACCGTTTTCAGTTTTAAATTATCTGCTGCAGATTCATTGAAGGAGATTCCTTTCAGAAAGTGGGCCCCTATCTGGATGGGAACGGTTGGCAGCTCACACTGAATCGGCTGAGAGGGAGTCTGTCGCCGTCCAGTCTGCTGGGCTTCAGCTTCACTGCAACAGCCCTGAAGACACAAAAGGCCAAAGTAAAACGTAACAATTTAATTGTTACCCAGCAGATTTAATGGACCCTCTTGACTGGATCCAGAGAAAGAGGCTCTTACCTGCAAGCTTTCTTCAATTGCCTTTGGATTCATGTGGAAACCAGCCTTCATTGCATATTCACAGTGACCCAAACTTTCCAAAGCAACCTTGTATGCCTGATACATGTACAAAAAAAGCACCACATAAGAGATAAATACAGACTGTCCATAAAACCTAAAAAGGGGGAAATCGCCCCACTATCCAATCACTCCTTAACATGGATCTGTGGTTGTGTGCGTTCTAGACAGTAAAGAAAATAATCCCACTAGGGAAACTGACCTGCAAAGCACTGTCTGTTTTCAAGTTCAGTTCTTTTAGCTGGTGCTCTGGAATGGCCACATTCTGGGAGCAGAAGAGTTGCTGGACCTGAATTCCAGCTAAACAGCCGTCTTTCTCTCGAAGCCGCGAAGTGGCCTTTAAATAGATGGCAGGAAATGTGAAGGTGACAAAATGACAGAAGTAATTTTGAATTGTTTAGTGAGGTTAAATTTCATAATTTATATCATATTGGGACATTAGTCAAAGTTTAGGAAAGAGACCCTGCAGCTTTGCAGTGATCAAGCAAAACAAAACTCTGATCAAAGATCACCTCATCATGACAGACAAAGGGACTAACTATGCACATATAACTCTTTTTGTATCATTTTTGAAAACATTTTTAAAACAAAAATAATACAGATTTTGAAAGAGGAAAGGAAATGAAAGTAATAAGTGAGAAAGAAAAAAGAAAAGAAAAAAGTTATAAAGAAGCGGCTTCCATTTTCTTATCAGCAGTTACATTTATATTTTACCCTCTCCTTCTAAGGCTATAACATAATTTTTTCCACAGTCTATCCTTTCTAATCATCAAACTCATAAATCACAAGTTCATTCTTTTTCTTTTTTTTGGCAAAAAGTCATTTCGGAGTTTCCAGTCATTAATGAATGTTAATTAATACAGCATTCTAAGATTCTGTCTCTGTTGAAAAAATTGGAAGTGTTAATTATGTTAATTATTAGGGGCTAAAAGTGGACCCTTTAAGTCCGATTGGCTGAGTTAACTTTCCTGTTGCACATCCCACTAATCTCTTTGACGTAATTAAGCAGGTCTTCTGAACGTGGCCGTAGAGAAATTCCCTAGACCTGGAAACCTAGCTACCCTAAAGGAAGCCAAGATCAATTCTGTGCTAGGTGAAGGGAATGGCAACAATTTTCCATCTCCCTGTTAAAGGTGATGGGAGCCTGAATTGAGAACTGCTGACGTCTCCGCACAGCAGCGCAATCCCACCTCTCTGGCTCCTTTCCAGGACCGTGTTGCTTCATCCAGTTCGGCTGTGGGGCTCACGCCGGATGTCTCCCTCAGGCCAGGATCTTTCCTTCCCTGGGCTGCAGCCTCACTGAAGCACGACTGAGCCACTGGCTGGACTTTCTGCAAAGCCTGGGATAGAAACTGGAAGTGAACCTGCATCACGGTCAAAAAGCAGCGTCCAAGTACCTGTTAAAATAAAAATAAATAAATAAACCACGAAGTTGGCAGTTTTTCATGAAGTTGCAACCATCACAATATCCCCACAATCATGTGATCACAATTTGGGTGAATGACAACCAACCCTCCCTTATGAGAGGTGCAGAGTCCCTATGCTGTCACATGATCCCCACTGCAAACCCTTTCTGCCAGCCTCCCACAAGCAGGCTCAATGGGGAAGCCGGCAGGAAGTAAGAGGTAGCTCCTGCTTCCACTGCTTTTTCATTTGCCCACAGCTCCACCATCCCCCTGTGGTGCCCACCACCCTCCTTTCTTTTCCCACTTAACAACCTGTTTGGTCTTGGGGTTACAATGGCAAGTGGGGCTGTGGGATTGCCATTGCTAAGGAATAGGGTCACATGATCATGCACTTTATGGCCGTATCACTTAGCAACAGAAATTCTGTTCCCAACTGCCATCAAATCTGAGGACCTAAAGTAGCACCTATAATGACCTATGGTGCAAAACTGTGGGGATTGTCACAAACATCATTCCTTGAAAAAACCCACACTCACTTCTTAAGATCCATTCTGGGGACAAATAAAAACACCCCTGCCTCTGCAAATAGAGCTAAAATAGGCATCCACTCCATCCACAGCTGTACAACAATTCAAGCTTTCAACTACTGATAGAAGGTTCTTTCGGGGGATCATAATGAATTATCAAAAAGTGTCTTCTTGTCAAACAGTCTGGCATGTTCCATCCTATCAACATGTTAAAAATCAGTTTCCAAAACCATCTCACTCCAGGGATATTCATGTCCATATTTAATCTCAGTCGGCCAAGTCAAGGACATGTTCAAACAAGAGGGTTAATACTAGTGCTCAAGTTGATAAAGTGACATTTACGGTACTAATATTAAATCTTTAAAATGGTTGGCTCAGACAATCTTACAACATATTTAACTATGGTGTGATACAAGATCAAAGAATAGCCCTAACCAGTGCAAGATATGAACTCTCGATTTTAAACATGATTTCATCAAGTACCTCATCCAGAAAAGAGATGTATATGTGGCCACCACAAATAGAGGACATCACTCATATCCTCTTTGATTGACTGTCCATTAAATGCTTCGGCCAGAGCATAGCATTTAAAGTCACTAATTGGCAAGACAGCCCATCAACAAGCGCTTACCTCCTCCAAGGCACAGACTCATCATGTACCTTAAGAAAAACTGCCATGTTTACAGCTAAAACCATTCAACTTGAGAGCTTCCAGCTTAGATTAGTTTGGGGTTCATTGCCAAGGGGATGACCGTACATGATTATTTCACTGAATATTTTTATATCCCAATACACAGCATTATTTATCTTATTGTATTTAATATGCTCACACTAATTAATAAACAATAAATTAAACCAAAATCAAAACCAAAACTCTTTCCTACTATTTTTCCCAGCATAGAGCCTTCTCCAGAGAGATAGGTCTTCACATAATCTGTCCGGAGTAGTACAATTTCAGCCTGTGACGCATTTGCGACTTGAGTGAAAATCCAGGGTTGATTTGTTTGATGATCCGTTGGTTTATTTTGGCTGTCCATATTATTCTTTGGAATTTTCTCCAACACCAGAGTACAAAAACACCAGTAAGCGTCCTCTCTTGTTTCTTTCACTTGCACAGGGTGTCATAGGGAGTGTCAGGTCTGCAGCTTTCTGCCGGGGGCTGTGACGGCTGAGACTTCCAGGAATGGCTGTGGCTTTGCACTGCACTTTGGCTCAGGGGCTTTTTGCAGCCCCAGAGCCGCAGCATGCCAAGAAGTCCCAGGACAACAAGCAGCCACGGGTCCCCCAGTTCTGGAGCTGCTTGCTGCCCCACACGGCAGGTTGCAGGGTGGCCAAAAGGACACAGATGGGGGAAGGGAGCTGAAGAGGAGACTGGGAGGGACTAAGCCAGAGTGGCTTTGATCGGGGTGGGTTCACAGCTAATGACCAGTGTTGAAGACAGTAGTGCCAGGATTTCTGTTGCTAAGCGATGCAGTCGTGTGGCACTGCTGTTTACAATCACATCACTTTGTGATGGAAATTTCAGTCATAAGCTGAGAACTACCTGCGTATCACTAGTCACTTCCTGATTTGATCACTGCAATGCACTTTGCACGGAGCTGCTTTTAAATACCACTCAGAAGCTTCAACTGGTCCAGAATGCAACAGCAATAGCAGCAATGGGCACGCTTCAACACGTCAATGCAAGACCTCTGCTTGGCAAGCTACACTGCTTCCCAGCATGCGTCCGTGTGCGATTCATGGAATGGCATCGGACTCCGTTACCTGATACCACCCATCTCTTCCGGTGTCAATCCAGATGGTTCAATCTGGTAGAATTGGTATGCTCTGGGTTCCTTTGATCAAGCAGTGCTATCTACGGGAACCTTAGAACCTTCTTAGCCTCTTCTGGAATGAGGTCCCCCTTGAAATCTGGAGGGCTCCCACCATGCTGGTGCTCTTGTGGATATAAAGACCTGGCTGTTTTCCCAGGCTCTGACCTAGGATGATCGCAACCCCTTGCAGTACGAGTGTGTTAATAGGTTTTTGTGTTGCTGCCTGGATTCACAATCTTACCTAACATTTCCTACTTAGGTTCTATATTTTTATTTGTTCTTATACTAAGCCACCCAGAGTTGGTCTGGAATTGGGCAGTACCTAAATCAATCACTCTGTGGAAAACTTATTAACAGGGGTTTTCATTAGCCTTCAAATAAAATTCTTTTGATACACTAAAAAGTTGTCAGGATAACATTTTAATAGCTATAGCGCAGAAACTATTTCCTAGAATAAATATACTTTTTCATAGACATTTGTAAGCAACTCACAGGTCATCTAGTCCAATGTTCAGTATTTGATTCATATGCAAATTAAAATAAAATTCAGGTGTTCCAGTAAAGTTTCAGATGACTATCCTATTACAGAAGCCTTATTAAATATACAGAAATAATTTCAGCTACTACTTTTGTCATCTACTTATGTAACTAAAAAAAACCCCTTGTATTTTATACGTGATATTATTGCCAATGGAATCTGGAAAAGAGCAAGCCAGGAAGGTTATTCAACTGAAGCGTATTTTTATCAAATTAACTGATGCTGGTATTTTGAAGATTCTATGATAAAAAAAGAATGATAATCAAAAGTGTTTCACAGACTGAAGAACATATGGTCTTATTAACCTTTCCCCTTGCTTCATTTATTTATTTATTAACAAGAATGGGTCAGAAATGGTCGAACCTAAATCTACTTGAGTAGAACTGCTTATAGTAGTGGCTCACTCCTCCAGTCTCCTCTGACATTCCATTACAATTCAATCATTTCCTTTCTTCCTACAAAGTTTAAACCTAAGAGCTTAGGTATGCCGACTGACTTCTCTGTGAAGTTTCATTATTTTAAGTATTCAACAAGAAAGTCCCAGAAAAGAATTGCACCACTTAGGGGCTTTGCAAAACCTCTTAAAGAAACAAAACTATTGGTTTTGAATCCAATTCATTTAACTTAAAATAATGTATTTAATATATTTACTTTCATATTTATTTTGAAAATATCAGAGAGCATGTGATAATACAAAGAATATGCAGCTCCATACTATTATGATAAATAAAAAGAAGTTGACACTACAGAACAGACTGTCAACACAGCCAACTTAATTTACAAAATTTCAGAACATACAACTCTATATCCATTTAAAATAGTGGTTTTCCTTCAAAATGTTGCAGATTGAGATGCAAGAAAATGTGAGTGTTTTATATTAAAAGGTCATCTAGGTGCACAAATCATCACTTGAATAATTTACACAGATTGTAAGTGGAAGGGATGACATTTTTTTATTTTTTCTCAATTACAACCCAGTGTGAGCTTGGAGGAGTGGGCACATGGCAGTTGCTAAGCATCTGAATAAGGATGGAACATAAGCTCATCAGAATGCACGTGGACATGCTGCAGCACACTCACCCACCTAATTTCCCTCCCATCTTGACCCGCCAGGTCCCCAAAGGCACTGGCCTGCTTTGCCACCCCACCAGGTTCCACGCACCCCCAATCACCATTTGCTCACTCGCTTTTTGAAGATATCCAGAGCTTAGGAAGTCAGAGTAGGGAAGGCCACTCCCTTGCTGGGCCATTGCTGGGCCATGGGACACAATCCAGAAGAAATCCTGCTGCTTTTGCTCCCCTCGCAAGCCGCGCTACCTTTACGCGCACAACCCAGGAGAAGAAACGCTGCTGCTTTTACTCTCTTCGCCATCTGTTCCTCCCCAACACTGCTGCCCCTTTTGCAAGGGAAGCAAAAGCAGCAATGTTCCTTCTCCTGGATTGTGCCACGTGGCCCAGCAACAGAGCGGCCTGATTGTGACAGGGTGGGGTATGGAAGAGGCCCACAGGGCTTTGGGGAACCCAAGGGGCAGGAAGCAGAGCATGCGATATCTCAGAATGTGGGGGTGCACATCTGCCTGCACCAGCCCTCCCACTGTCTCCCCCACCCTAACGACTTACGCATTCGTTTAAATAATGCATTGGAGAAAGCAGGGATGGGAAGGACCTTAATTATGCATTTCACTTAACATATAACTTGACTTCCGACAGTAACAGGCAGGCTCCATTACTGTCATAAGTCGAGAACCACTGTCTTCTGTTAAACTGTGCCAAAAAGCCTGCTAAATCATCCTCAAGAGAGGCTGTCCAGCCTTTTCTTAAAAACCTCCCAAGATGAACATACTGTAGCTTCTGTAGGTAGACTGTTGTATAGATTTTACCATCAGAGTGTTTAACCTAAACACCTAAATTACTTTATGTATAAAGTTCACACAGCTTGCTATCCTCACTATAAACATCATTGAAGCTTAACAGCTCTGAAGACTAGAAATAATATTTTAATCATCTTACACATAAACTCAGACAGGAACACACAGAGAACAATCAAGGCTATCTATAATAAAGGGAGACATATTCCAATGTAACTTCATTCATATATACTTACACGTCCCAAATTATAAATGATGTGAGTATATTTAGCATTATGCGAAAAGAAAAATGCACTCCTGACTGTGTACTCCCTAATGCAAATGGCAAGGTAGCACACATGTGGTATCAGCAATAAAAATAAAGTGACACCTGTCATTTTTACTTAGTACAGAAATGCCTAAGGCAAACTGTTGGGATGGATATAGAGAGCAGGAATGCAGAAAATTTAGCTAATAGTACCAGTTGCACAGGAGAGTTTTGCAAATTTAGAACAAGGAATAGTTTTGCCAGGGGTATCTCTTACAAAAACACAGAGGACACGAAGCAACCAGAAGCTTAAGAAGAAGATGTGCAGAAAGCTATTGACAGTATAAAGACATCGCTAAGCTGGAGCAGCATAATCTTGCTGTTTAACAAGCATTTATGCAAAAAAAAATATGATTCTTATCAAAACCTCCTTGCAACAGTATTTTTTAAATCATGTCCTCAAGATAATCTGTTGGTATTCTTCTTGCTTTCTCCACAGATGTCATTTGAATTACAATAATAATTGTAATAGCAAAAAAGTAACTAGATCCTTTACTATTATGTTAAACTTAAAGTGAAGTCGGTGTAAGAATCAAATCTTCTGACCAGGCCAGAATAAGATGATAGCAAAGCAAAGCATCAACATAAAAATATGCTGGCATGTACAGGGTCCAAATAATTCGCCACTAACCCAATTCTTATAAGATCATTTGGTAGATTAAGTTGCAATATAGAATGTTACCATACCTTTAGGCTCTATTTGTTCTTGCTAATAAAGGATCTACTTGATTTATTAGGATAGGATAGGATAGGATAGGATAGGATAAGATAGGATAGGATAGGATAGGATAGGATAGGAGCTGGAAGGGACCTTGGAGGTGTTCTAGTACAGCATCAAGTAGCATCAACAGAGAGATAGTATCAAGGTCGCATGAAGTGTTATTGCTTTATGCTGCCTTAGTAAGTCCACACTTATTGCATTCAGTGTTGGTCACCACAATACAAAAAAAGAATGCAGAAATGTCAAGCGCGGGGAAATTGGGAGAATCAGGTAGTTCAAATGAGTATAAAGATTTATTGCAAGCTTAAGCTCTCTACAAAAATCTGAGCTACTAACGGTCAAGGGAAATGAGCAGGAATTAAGAAGGCATTCATGGTGGGCTGGACCTAGATCTCTTGTGAGCACACAGAGACTCGTGACTTATGACGCCTCCCTCAGGCTCAGCCTGGTCATCTCCTACAGAAGAGCAACAAAGGTGACTGGAAGCTGAACCGTATGGTGAATGGTTACCATAACTGGGAATGTGTGATCTGACGCAGAGGAGAACTAAGGATGACACGGTAGCAGTCTTCTAATATTTGAAGGGTTGTCACAGAAAGGAGGGGGTCAACCTATTCTTCAAAGCACCTAAGGGTAGGACAAGAAGTAATAGATGGAAACTTATCAAGGAGAGATCCATTTTACAACCAAGGAGAAACTTCCTGTCAGTGAGAACAATCAGTGGTATGGCTTGCCTCCAGAAGTTGTAGGTACACCATCACAGAAGTTTTAAGAAGAGATTAGACCCCCATTTGTCTGGAATTTTATAGGGTCTCCTGTTTAAGCAGGGGGTTTAATAGAAGACCTCTCAGGTCTCTATATATAACTCTGTTATTCTGTATTCTGAGCTATTTTTAAAAGCTACTTTGCAAGCCTAAGATGCTAAAAAAAATATGGCACCATCCAAAATTAGCTGAATCTCTCTCTCTCTCCCTCTCTCTCTCATCTTTTCAGGACTGTGCTTTACCATATGCATTGCAAATTCAAGGGAGCTAATTATCATTCCCAAACAGAAGGTATGTTATCAGTATGAATGGCTATTATTCCATATACGCTGATTGCTGCTGGAAGAGACAATCAAATTCTACAACACCTGAAAACAAGTATTTTATCGCCTTTTAAATTCATAAAGTAGAGCCATGCCAATTGCAAACTTCATAAGGTATTCAGGAATTCAATGCATGTCATAAACCTTACAGGTGGGCCCTATTTCTGAATATTGTACCAAACCTCAAAAAAAGATTCAAAGGGTTCAAAACTTAATCTTAGATCAGTGTCATCTTCTTAGAGGCAATGTCTAGAAGTAGCATACTCAAACGTATGGATCAGTTACCACTTTAAACATCCAAACTCTACACTATAAGTGAATGGGCATTATAATGCAATTATTTTTTGAACTGTCACTGCAGCAATAGATGGATATGTGGATGAATTTTTGCATTTTATTTCCTACATGTGCAGGGATTGATATAAAAGAAAAGGGATCAGTAGATTCCAGGTAAATTAAAAACAACAATTGCATTCATTCTTATAATGTCAGTATCCAATTAAAGCTAACTTACCATATATCCATAATCACATGAATGTTTGTTTTTATTAGCGGTAGTTTAAATAGTTACTTGGGAAGATACAGTATGTGTTATGACAGCATCAGTCCATCTGTTAAACATATCATAGTAACACAACCGCTATTCTCCCAAAGAAAATACCAAATGCAGTAGCACAGATGTTTCACTAATTGATTTCTACTAGATGTGTCTACCCTGACTGCGATCCTAAAACCTCTTGGCAGATCTTGACTAAAGAAAGGGAGCAACTTACCTCAATGTCCTGCAGGCTGAATTCCTTCTGATCTTTAAAGTTGGCTGCTCCAGCACTAAGTTCCATGAGCATTTTTGCAATTTCTGGTTTTATTGCTGCTGTGAGTCGACTTGCTGCCTCCATGACATGTTCCTGCACGTCCTTCAGTTGCATAGCTGCCTTAGAATAGTGCGAGTTCCGGAATACACTGCTGAAAAGGTCTGTGAGGAAAGTGCTTGCACGACAAAACACATTGAGTGCATCTAGGTATTTGGAGATTCCCTGCTGGAGGTCTGCGACTGGAGTCGCGTGACTGCAGCTGCCAGCAGCAGCCAGGGAAAGCAGGGGAGAGGTTGGAACTGAAGGTGCTAAGGAGGCACCCAGAGTCTTGCCTAGTTCTGGCACTTGATACTGCTGGTGTTGCTGCCCTTTTTGCTTGGACCCGCCAAGCAAAAAGCGCCGCTTATAGTCCATTTTACTTTCTTGTGCACTGCAGCAATACATAAGGAAGTACTTGGCCAAGGGGTTTTTTTTTTTTGAATTAATTCATTCTCGTGAGTTGCTCTCTTGGAAATCCATCTATGTGTAGCAGTAGTAGAAGAGTATGCACATAATTTTCAGAAAAGGCATTTGAAAAAAAAAATCTAGGTACTAGGTGTCAGTAGTGAAAATGGCAGCAATTTTGCTGACTCGTACAATTCACTGTTCAATTGCAGCACTGCTGCAATTACAATTTATAATCATAAAAGCAAGTGGTGGTAACTAAAATACTATTTCCTCCTTAGCATTCTACAGTGGACACCCAAAATGTCGTTTGCTGTTGTTTTCCTGTCAATGAATTTCTGACACCTGATGTTAATATTGTTTTAAATTGAAGAAAACTCATGTTTAAAAAGTAGTACCATTGTTATAATTTTCTTCAGTTAGTATTAGGAAAGGAAAAGCAAAATCACTGCTCAACAGTGATGATTAATGCAGACTATTACTGTTCTTGAAGAACCACCGAGTCTAAACATCAGCAGACAAAATAACTTCTTGATTTGACAGAGCCTGTCAGTCAAATCCCATCTTAATACTGAAAAAAAAGAATATTTGTTTTCTAGAGTCTTTGCTACTACACTTTATTCATAACATAAGTTTTCTTTTCTTTTTATTGCAAACCTTTCCACTTTTGCTTCTTGGTGCTGAGGTAGTTTCCTTTTAATATTACTAAGTGGTGCTTTCAGGGTTCATTTTTCTTGATTGTAGAGTATATAGGACGCAGAAATGTAAGGCCTCTAGGTCATTTCCTGGCAAGGAAAAATTGCAAAAAGTTTATTGTTTAGTAGTATGTTTTATTATAAAAAGTTAATTCCTACCTGTCTGACAATAATCTGGATAGTAGACTACCACACAAACACTTATGTATCTTATTTGTAAACCGAACTGAAAAAAATAAATAAATTCAAGGTATTACACGTCTTTTGTCATTTACAGTCCAATCAGCCATTCAACACTTCTTCTGTTTATACTTCTGGTCTTATAAATGCCTTGAGAGAAGTCAGAAGATATTTGAATGTGACCGATTTTAAGGAAATGTCTTCCACTTCTCAAATGAGATCACTAGCTTCAACTGAAACTAATGCTGGCGATCTTCCAGCTGGATAAAAATTTTGTCTATGTGACACACTTGAATACACAGCTGTTTGCATATATAGATAGTCCTCAAACCTATGACCACATCTGAGCCCAAAATTTATGTTGCTAAGTGAGACATTTGTTAAGTTAATTTTGCCCCATTTTATGACCTTTCTTGCCACAGCTATTAAGTGAATCACTGTAGTTCTTAAGTTAGTAACACTTGTTAAATGAATCTGGCTTCCCCACATTGACTTTGCTTGTCAAATTTTGATCACATGACAATGGGGATGCTGCAATGGTCATAAGTATGAAAAATGGTCATAGGTCACTTTTTCCAATGCCATTGTAACTTCTAATGGTCACTAAATGAACTGCTGTAAATCAAAGACTATCTGTATAGGTCTCAGAAACTATACTCCAGTATTTTTTTTTAAAAAAAAATCCAGGATAAGGCCTGGAAAAATTTCTTTCCTTCTCTACAGTCTCTTGTTCATGCAAGCCACTTTTACACATAAAACATAATGCCACATTCCTGGCTCTCAGGCCCATCAGAAACAGTAAAAAGAAAGAAAAAACAGTAATAAAAAAGGGTTAAACCCAAGAGTATTAAAAAACTGGTTTTCTGTTCTTCAATGTCAGTGCAAATAACAAGAGCACTTAGAAATAAGTGATTTGAGTATAGTGCATCTTTATAAAATTATGGAGGTTTTTTTCTTTCTTTATTTAAAATATTTAGAGCTTGCTCACTATCCAGAGGAACTCACAGAGGGTTGTAAGTTATAAACAAGTAAATAATATCAACATCAGCTGATTTACAAAGGAAGGGAATATAAAACCTTTGTATTATTAATTTTGTATTGATTATTAAACACTGAAAATTTTATGAAGTTAACAACCATGGACTACATGCAGCCCAAAACTTTAGAATTTAGAATAGAGCTGGAAGGGACCTTGGAGGTCTTCTAGTCCAGCCCCCTGCTCAAGCAGGAGAACCTATACCGTCTCAGACAGGTGAATGTCTTATACTTAATAGATATCAATTAATCCTCCCTTTTTGGAAAGAGGAAATTTCAACCTGTTTTGCAATTCATGCTGTTTTGGTGAGGGAGGTGCTTGCCTGCTGTCCCAGGGAAAAGGCCAATTGCAGCCACAGAGTCACTTGGCTGTGCTGCAGCCCCAACTGGCCAGGAGCGTCCAGCGTCTGTGGGGGCTGCTCTTGCTCAAGCCACAAGTGACACAGCGCCAAGCAATCCTCCCCACTGCAGTTAAACTGAGGCAGCAGCACACTTGTTTTATCATGGCTGCTGACTAATTTTATTGTTATTTGTTCTAAAATAAAATATCATCAGTGTTTATTGTATTTTACTTTGTTAACTATTTCCCAGTTGCACGCCCTCAGAAAGTTGTAGGCCACATGCAGCCCAAGAGTCACATATTTGACATCTGCAGCTAGGAACTGTTCTTTAACCTTAATTTTCACTGGATCTGTAGTAGAAGGCTGCGTATTTTCACAACTATCAGCCAATTGCCATCTTTCCTGAGTTGGTTAGACTTGCAGATGTTTATTCGCAAGTCTGTTACAGCCTGTGTCAATTTGAGCAATGAGGCCTCAATTGTCTTGAAAAGTATCCAAACTTTTCAGATACAATGCAGGTTGTACTTGTACTATTTACCAACTAACTGTCTGTTGGACACAGTTTGAAGTGCTGGTGTTGACCTTTAAAATCCTAAACAGCTTTGGGCCCATATATATAATGAACACCTCTTCCTTCTATTAACCTACCCAGTTGAAATAAGCAGACGTCCACTGGTAAAGGCCCCTCTTGCCCACCAAGTGTCCGGCTGCCTAACAGCCTTCTCCCGTGTAATTCCCAGGCCATGGAATACTCTTCCCAGGAAGTTGTGCTACACACACACACACACACGTTTAGGAAAATGGTAGAAACTGCCATGTTTTAACTGGGAGTTAAAATTCCTGAATGTTAACTGTTAATAAATTTTAATTATATTGTTTTCTAATTTTAATCATACTGACTTTATGGTTATGGTTCCATGTCTGACAGAAAATCCAAAAGAAACAAAAAAAGGCCAATGCAATACATCATTTTACCCTGTAACATTGCCATGCGCATAAATTCAAGAGGGACACGGAACAGGCCTACCTTGTTCATTATCGCTAATGTTAATTATAAATAGTCTCCTTTCTAACAGTGCAAGGAGTTGGAAGTTTTCAGAAAGCAATGTGATTTTTTTCACACATATCCCTCTTTAGGCAAGCTTAACTGATCTCTCCAAAGCAGGAAAAATCTCAATATTTCTTAACTATTTAGTAAAAATACGGGAAAAACCTACCTACCAGGAAAACTTCAATTCCCTTCTTTCTCAGGCTCAACAGAGGTATCCTGTCTCAGATCTGGAGATGTGACCAAAAAAAAAAAAAAAAAAAAAGCATGGAGAAAGGAGTATTTTTTGGGAGAAAAGACGTCATTTTTGTTTCCTTTACCAAGGAAATTTACCAAAATAAATGGATATGAGGAGACAGCCCTGTTTTCATAAGGGCCAGATCCTGAGTCATGTTAAGAGGAACACAGTTTCATTTCTGTTATAACATTATTTGAACCACAGGAATCAGTCCTAAATGAAAAGGGCTTATCCAAGAACATTCATAATTCTGCATCTAAACATGTCCACCTTCCCTATTACAGGGACAAGGCAAGCTTCAACTTTTGTCCATGTTTCCAATAAGGCAGCACAATATCTACCAACTAAATGTCACCACTTCTGGATATCTGTAGAGGTCGGAACTTTATGAGCCATGATATTCCCTGTAACATTCAATGGAAGTGAAGGTTGGACTCTGAAGAAGCAAGTTAGTCAGAGTTTGCCTTTGAACTTTGGTTTTGTAGAAGATTCTGAGAATATCATGGAGAGCCAAGAAAACAAACCAGTGGGTCATCAAACAAATCCAACCCAGAATTCTCATTTGAGGCACAAATGACCAGGCTCAAATTGCCTCACTTTGGACCCATGAACTCACGGTGTTGCTAGGAAACAAAAACATCTTTATGGTCTGTAATCATTCAATCAATCAATATGAATTCATGAAGATAAATGAAATTGCACATTAACAGATACAACGAAAGGAAGAGCGGTACGAATGAACATCCTCCCTTAAAAGCAGAGTTTTAAGAACCATAAGCAAATGCCAATAGAGAACTGATTGATGCAGCTGAATCGCTCAACATTTCAGCTAATGGGATCAAGGAACCTTCTCTGCTCTGGCTCCCACCCTCTGGAACTTCTTGCCTCCCTAGTTGAGATCCGCTTCCACCCTTCTGGCCTTCTGGAAAAGCCTTAAAATTTGGCTCTGCCAGTTGGCTTGGGGGCCCAAAGGGGGTGTCCTCTTCTGGAGATGGTTGATGTCCACCCCAGTAAATTTAATTTAAAATTTAAATTTAAATTTTAATACTTTTATATGTATATTTTATATTATTACAAGCCACCCAAAATCACTTGAGACAATATAAATTGAATGCATAAATAAACGTTCAACTACTGTCTCTGCATGAACAAGCCCAAACCTTCCTGAGCGACAATGCATCATTTCCTTGGAAGCATCTTTTGATAAAGAAGAACTCGGTGAAGACACATTATGGGGAAATTTGTATGTATCACCTTCTCTTTTGACATCTGTTTCAGAATCAAAGAGCATGTGACATGGGAGAAACAAGAATGGATTTCCTATTTTTCTTCCCTTTAGATCAGAGCATAATTTGCTTATGCTAAATTAGAACAGGACAGGACAGGAATAAATGGTAACAACCAATGCTGCTTTTTCTTCAAAAAAAGGAAGCATTACATACCCCTCTTCAGCACTGATGTTTACTCAAAATGAAAGATTATCTACTTTTCTATGGTCTTAAATTCAGGCTAGTTTTGTGTTGAAGCTCCCTTCTTCTTTCTACAGATTTGGACATCCTTGCTTCCTAAGAATTATAATTCTTTAGATCAGCCCCTAAAATATGATGTACTTATGAAACATAATTTGGCATTAAAATATGTTTTATACAGTATATTTTAGTATTTTAAAGCTCTGAAATTAGTTGCAAATTATTTGGAATTAAGAGCTACTGAAATGAATTATATTTTTGGTCCTCTTATATGTACAATGTGTTTATTGTTTCAGAGCTATAGCTGCAATTTTGGTCTTGTTGTATGGCCCTTTTTAAAGCAACCAAGGTTTCTCAATTTATATCCTTCATACAGGTTGAATTATTTATGGTGATGACTAAAGATAATGAAAGAAAATTGTCCATAGGCCAACCATGAGCTTTTTGTTCTTCCATTCAATCGTGCCCCACGATTGAGGACTGCCTGGACTGCAGTGTTTTGGGAAAGGTTTCTCAGAAGGGTTTGTGAGTGCCTCCTTCCTAGAGGTGAGAGAAAGCAGATGACTGAAAAAGTAGGGCCTCTCCTCCTCTTAAACATTTTATCAGGTGAAATATATCTGGCTTATAATTTACAGCAGGGGTCCCCAACCCCCGGTCCGTGGACCAGTACCACGGCATGCCAGCAACTGGGCCGCACATACAAGCAAAGTCCCATCCACGAGATGCAGGCAGCACACAAAATCACACACCCTCTGGTCCATGGAAAAACCCTTTCTCTGGTCTATAGAAATCACTTGCTTCCTCAGCCTCCTGCAGAGCAAACGGATTGGAGAAGATCTCAAGAGAATACTGGAAGCTGTTTGCATAATGTGTTTGCAGCCCTCAGCCCCAGGTTGCAGTCATGGTTGCATTGCAAGGGGGGAAAAAAGGGAGACCCACAGGTCAGGCACAAAACAACACATACTAACTGTAATGGCAATAAAATGATTGAGGAACATTGTGAAGGTAATAAATGGACCATAAAGTTATTTTTTCAGGACCACTGTAACTTTGAACAGTTGTTAAACAAGTGGTTGGTAAGCAAGGACCATCTGTACTTTGTAGTTACTTACCACCAAGTTGGTGTCTAATGCTAGGGTCTAACACTGGTTTCCAATTATTACTGGCTTGTTTGGGAGCAGAATGCCTGAAGCCCTTGCTAGAATGCAACATTAAATTCTTTCTTCCTAGAAAGTTTTTGGTTACTGTAAGTTGCACCCACTGACAGAAGAAGCCAAGTGAGAACAAATCAGCCACTGTATGTAGGCCCACCATTCTGAATAAGAAATGAGAATTCTTTTCAAATCCAAGTTATCATTTTGTATGAATATGGTAATTGTGCTAAAGGGCTTCTTTTCTGCGTAAATGAACAACCGACATATACATTTCTCAAATCTTAGCTTATCAGTGGTTAACAGTGATTAATACTTATATGTATTTATACGTAAGGGTATAGGTATATACATATGTTGTGTATAGCATGTTTATATGTGTGTTATGTATGTTTGAGAGCAGGGAGCAGAATTTCATTTTTAATGTGTGCCAGTGCCCACAGTAAAAACGACAATAAAGGTTATCTTATCATTTTGGAATAATGGTAACTTTAAAAAAATCAATCTTATTTTCAGACTTATTAACAAACCCACTATATTGCTTTTACAGTGTATTTAAAGATCCACTAAATCATTTTTAAATCCACCCTAACATTTAGTTAAAAGTATAAGAGAAAACGCAAACCACATGTGAATGAGTCAAAAAGCTACTCCTTCTCCTCACCATCTTTAGCCACTGAGTCATCGCCCCCCCATCATGATCAAGTTTTGCACTGCTTACTGAAATGAACTTGCACCTTGTTCTAATATATTTCCATTTATTTGCCATTTCTGCAATCCTCAACATATTTGATGACTGTTAAGTATCTTCACTGTTGAACTCCATATATTTAACTTCTTAAATTAATAATCAGATTGAGTTAATTTTGCTCAACATTTCTTACCACACAAGAACATAGTCTGAGCTCACCTGACTTCTTATCCAAAATTAGAAAACTAGAAACTAACAAAGGAACTTTATCCTATTAAGTTAACCAAATTTATATCCTTTGAAATGAACAAGCAAAAATGATTTAAATTCCATTGATTAAAGCTAATTATGCAATAAAATAAAAATCACTTAAGTAAAAGATAAACATTTTACTTGCTCAGATTTTAAAGAAAAAATCCTTTTACCTTGATTATAAATTTCTTTAGTCACACCAGTTTTTCACTACAAAATGCAACATACTTTTACCATAAAATCAGAAATTAATCACTGGCAGTTTGACTACATTAATCAGATTATATATTCAGCCACAAATACAAGGCAAACATCATGATTTAATTAGGTCAAGAAGAAAGGCTGAGCGCCAAAGAATTAAGGCCTTTGAACTATGGTGCTGGAGAAGACTCCTGCGAGTCCCTTGGACTGCAAGGCGTTCAAACCGGTCAGTCCTAGAAGAGATCAACCCCGACTGCTCTTTAGATGGCCAGATCCTGAAGTTGAAACTCAAATACTTTGGCCACCTAATGAGAAGGAAGGAGTCACTGGAGAAGGGCCTAACGCTGGGAAAGATTGAGGGCAATAGAAGAAGGGGACGACAGAGAATGAGGTTATA
The DNA here is from genome assembly GCF_001527695.2 of Protobothrops mucrosquamatus. NCBI lineage: Eukaryota > Metazoa > Chordata > Lepidosauria > Squamata > Viperidae > Protobothrops > Protobothrops mucrosquamatus. The sequence continues at coordinate 564,918 of NW_015386445.1, read as the reverse complement.
CCAAAGTTAGCCACTCTTGAATTTCACCTTCTTGTAGTACTTTGTTAAACTGCTTGGCAATACATGGGTGTACATTAGTCAGATGTTTCAACCAAAATTCATGCAATTCATTTTCACCTGGTGCTTTATTAGGTTTATATTCTATCTTTATTTAGTACAATTCAAGGTGGCACATAAAATTAATATGTGAGTTGATTATGAGACAGTTATATTTATTCAAACCAGCAATACTAAGTACTACACAAAGGGTTACATAATTTACTAAGAAAATACCTTGTTGGACATCTATGCTCAAAAACAAGCTGTTTGCAAAGATGGCTGTACAGAAAACTGCAATACTCTTGCCCTTTGGGTTATTTGTCTCGCTCTTCCTTTTAATCAGGACAATTCTTACTTAACATCTGTGAATCCAGAAGAGCAGGGTAACATCTGTCCCATCTCCTGGAGCCACAAAACTTCATCAAGTATTTCTGAGAGGCTGACTGCACATCTCAACAATAGTTTCATAAAGGCAAGCACACTTGGCTCATTTAGAGAAGAAAACTATTATAAATTATGCTCGTTTCTTGAAAGTTTTGCCATGCTACAGGTTTAATGCTTTTATTAAGTTCTATTAAAGCTTCTGCTACCATCATTTTCATAACTTTTCAATAAAATAGGAAAAAACATAGATGGCTCACATACTGTTCTTTACTATATTCCTCAACTAACCCAAAACTAGTTGGATCCACAGTTATACTATTTTACAAACTATAGTCTACAAGTCCTAATTGGTGGATCATATTACATACTCAGCAATGGCCAAACAAGCCATATTACAGATGAATACAATGTGTGAATTCAACCAGTCACTTGTCCAAATCCATTCACTAACAGCACAATTGGGATCTCAATCTGTGTATCAACTTCATGTCATACCAGAGTGACCGAACAATGACTTTCCATAATTAGCAACTTCTACTGCGGCTCCCAAAAACTTGAAGTCAGCATTTCCATCTGCAATACTGGCATATATGCCATTTCAGCATCATTTATTAAGGCTGCATAGGTAAAACAATCATCTCAGCAATATAAAAACTGAACAGAACTGCCAGAAAAATAAAGAGCAGTCTTAGATATATATATATATATACTGCAATATACTTCCAACTGCAGAAAAATGAAGCAAAAGTTGACATAATGTAAAAAATATACCATGGAATTTGGAAAAAAATATGTTTAAAGTAGAAACCACATAGGGAATCTAACACAAATACTGCTAGAAGAGCAGTACAGGTAGTCCTCAACTTATGGCCACAATTGAGCCCAAATTTTCTGTTGCTAAGTGAAGCATTTGTTAAATGAATTTTGCCCCATTTTCTTATTAAGTGAACCACTGCAGTTGGTAAGTTGCTACCTCATCGACTTTGCTTGTCAGAAGGTCACAAAAGGTGATCACATGACCACGGGACACCGCAACCATAAATGTGTCTGAATTTAGCACAATAAATGTGTTACTATACTCTAAAAATTTTGCTGTAGCAGATTAATCTATGTACAAATATCTGAAATACCTAAAATATGAGCACTATTAAAAACGTTACAGGTGCATCTTACTTATAGCATTCAAAATAATGAGATAAAGCTACAGCACTAGCTCAACATGCTTTCATGTTTAACACTTTTGTTTACTGCACCTTCACTATATTTTAATACTGTTATTCCATAACTAAAGCAAGAAATTATACCTTAAGCAATTTAATATTGTGGTGTGAACAATTTGAAACTCTATATAGAAATACCCTTGCAACTTAATGGCAAATTTATCACACTGAAGAGTAACCTAAAAATAACAATTTTACAACAGATGGGATCATGCTTATTGGAAGTCTTTCCTGAAAATTAAATCATATTTTTGTTCAAAAACAAAAAAGGTGAAGCTCCTTCCTTAGGTTCTCTTTTCAGATGCTGGCTTATTCTTTCTGGTTTTTTAACTGTTCTTTGAAATATTTAAGCTTTGGAAATAATATATTACATTCTTGATTCTGAAAGGATGCCGATGAACTATCGACGGCAGGGCAAAAAACGACAGACACTTTCGGCTCCCTCCCCGGGTTCAAAACCAACGAAATCCAGCCCTTCGTTCCACACGATCCCCCCCTTCGGAAGGTGCCGTTCCCTGCTCGAATCAGGCCCAGCTAAAATGGCCCCAGGCCGCCTTTCAGCCCCGCACGACGGCCGGCCCCGGGAGACCTTCCCTCCGCCGCGAACGCCACCAGCCTCGGC
>NW_015386445.1:419489-562528 GCF_001527695.2 Protobothrops mucrosquamatus | reverse complement strand
GCTCCGGAGCGGCGGGCGGTTGGGCGGCGGCGGCGGCGGCCCGGAAACGAAGGAGCGGCGGCGGCGGCGGCGGCTCTCAGCCGGACGCCGAGGGGAGGGGTCTGCGGGGGGCGGGGCTTCTCCTGGACTGACAGGCGGCGGGGGGCGGGGCCGGAAACGGTTGAGCGCCCGGAGCGGCTCTTTCCGCCAAGCGGCGCCTTCGGGAGCCCCGCCGGTCTCGGTTGGCGTGACGCCGGCAGGCAGCCCGATTCCCTTCGGCTATGGCCGACGTCCTCCAGGGCCGCCCGGCTGTCTCGGCTCAGGGGCGTCGCCTCCTTCCAAGCCGAGGAGGGTCCGCCGGGAAGGGGAGAGCCCCCGAGACGCGCTTCGTACGGATTGGAAGCCCGCTTTGCTATTCTGACGGCTGTAACTCCCAAGTGCTGTGGTCTTGTTTATTCTCCGACACCGAGAGATTCCCGTTGACTGAGAGGTCACCCCAAATATTGATTTGATTTGGATTTCTCTTCTGTTCGTTTACTTTCCATTTTGTTAACTGATAAAAATAAACTAAACACTTATATTTCTGAAAGCTTTCTTAATTTAGAGCATTTTTGCACAACTGCCTAAAACTTTTGCACGGTGCGGGTAGTCTCAACTTACAACAGTTCTTTTAGTGACCGTTTGAAGTTACAATGGCATTGAAAAAAAGTGACTTATGGCCATTTTTCACAAGACTCTTGCAGTACCCCCCATGGTCACGTGATCAAAATCAACTGAGATTTATGGCAGTTGCCGTGTCTTGGGGTCATGTGATCCTCATTTAAAACCTCCTGACCAGCAAAGTCAATGGGGAAACCAGGTTCACTTAACAACCATATTACCAACAACTACAGTGATTCACTTAACGAGTATTGCAAGAACAGTCGGAAAATGGGGCAAAACTCACTTAACAAATGTCTCGCTTAGGAACAGAAATTTTGGGCTCAATTGTGGTCATGTGTCGAGGACTGCCTGTACTGTACTTTAGGTCTCTATGGTCCTTTGAGACGCAAGTGACCACGCTCTTGGACACATTGTGTGCTGACCTAAGTCTCTGGAGACGCTCTCATGCTGGGAAAGAGAGGAGGAGAGAGAAAGGCAGCAGCAAGGTGGAGGGACTCTGCTACATTGGGGATGAGTGCAGCACAGGAGAATTGAAAGAACAGGTTAGGGACAAGATCTATGCAGTTGCTAGGAGTGGATAACAACGTGATGGAACATAATTAATTGGTCCTGCTTCAGGTGCAGCTATTGAACTCTGGAGAAAAGCTGCAGGTACCAGGGAGCTGGTACATCCTTCTCTGTTCAAGCAAAACTATTCCTGAGCCATCTGTGAAGGAAGCAAATGTCTTTCTTCCTGCCCTCTCCCTGGATTATCCTGGTTGCCACCAATTAATTACTTTTAGCCTCACCATCCCTGAACAAACCAGGTCAGGGGGGGGTCACAGGGTATGGTCAGAAAAGTCAGGCTCTTGGCTGTGAGAGTGCAGTGCACGGGATAACGGGTGGAGCTTCTACTGCAGCATCAGAGCCCCATCTTGACTTTTTGGAACACGCCCTGTGGAGATTCGTGAAACATGTTACAGAAGGAAGGTGCAAGAATTATATTGCAAGTCAACAAGGATTTGATGTAAAAAAGTTTAAACTGATAAAAGTATTTGAAAATATTAGTTTTTGGCAAAAAGCGATTTTGAAAATACTGGAATTAAATGGATCAATAGACTGGATTTTCATACGAATGTTGTTTAATGTTAAAAGCACACAGGCAATTGGTGTATTTTGCAAAATAAGAGATAAAGGTAATATGAAACAGATAGTATGACTGCAACTACAGAGTGTCAAATGAGGCTCAAATAAATGTCCAATGACTATTAAGGACACAGAAAGTCAAAACTAGAAAAAAAAAAAAGCCTGGTGCTGATCCAAGGACCGGGGGTTGGGGACCCCTGTGCTAGATACACAATGCAGTCCTGACAGCCTAAATTGCTGGTTCATTCTGTTCAGTGCTTACACGCCTATCCTCAATGCTCCGCAGTGAGCAAACTAGCTTTACACCAGCTGACTCGTGGCGCTCAGGTTGCTGGCTCTTTCAGGCTCCTCCGCCAGTCTCGCCTCGCTTCACCTCGTGTCACGATGCCTCAGGTCTCGCCAAGTCCAGCACACACACGAACGCAGCTAGGTTCTTCCCACCAAAGTGGTACCCATTTGTCTACTCACAATATTGCATGTTTTCGAACTGCTGGGTGGGCAGAAACTAGTGATCGAATGACAGGAACTCACTCCGTCTCACAGAGCCGGGCTTCAACCTCCAGAAGGCAGACCATTTCTGGCTGGCAGGTCCAGAATCATTAAGCCTCTGTGCCACCACACACCCCCAATCTGAAAGAGAATTTATATAAAATGATGAACCATTAGTATATGAACCCCCAAAAATATGCAGTGTGTGTAAAGGCACTTCAAAGTTATGTTGGAAATGTGAATAACAATCCTTTTATAATGTTTGGTAATGAGTTTTAGGTTCAAATATAGTGATTTAGACTAGGCTGTCTTGTTATTTTGAACCACCAAAGGGCTAAAGGTTGTGAAGGACATAGAATTACACCTTTTATCAGTGGATTTACATTACCCATAAACTGTTTTAGGCAGATCAGTCTGAGGTGAAGCAGAGAGAAAAAGCAACTTGTACAAACTCCTAAAAGCGGGAGAGCCTGAATACTACTCTGTATTGCCATCTGCTGTCGATATCAAGTGCAGTATTATAAACCAATTCAATCCTTCACACGGATACAGGTGATCCCCAAGTTACGACAGTTCACTTGGTGAACCCCCAATCCCGAAATTATGACTGTTGCAGCACCACGGCGGCCGTTCACGCTCAGGAAGGACCGCAGAGGCAGCGCAGCATTCGCCCTGCCCGTTCCCCCCTCCCGCCCCGCTGCGCCGGGTCACTTACCCGGCGAAGGCCTGTCTGGCTCCTCTCCTCCGAGGATTTCGCTTCCAGCACCCGCTCGGCTTGCACCGAGAGCGGAACGTTCCGGGCGCTGCGATCCCGCAGGACTTCAGGCACCGCCTCGGAGGGTCCCGTCGGTTTGCAAAGGTCTCGCCCGGAGACGGGAAGCTTCTGGGCGCCGGGATCCCGTGTCCCTTTCCCTCCCAAGTCGGCTGAGGGAGGTTTGAAAGGCCGCCGAGCCGGCTTCTCCTTCGGCCGGATGGCGCCCCATGTCAGTCAAGTGAAACTCGCGAGCTCTGCTTCTCATTCAGCTCTAATCGAGTAAGCGCAGCCGGGATCCACACGACGCGCGAAGCCGAGGCGGGCGCGCTTGTTCCGACGGGAGGAGGAGAGGCGCAGAGGCCTCCGGGGGGGCGGGGCCAGGCCAGGCCAGGGGCGGCTCCCTCCACCGCGCCCCTCCTCCTCCTCCTCCCCCTCCCCCTCCCCGCGCATTAGCAGCAGCGCCAGCGCCGCCCCCTGAGAGGCGGGGCGTGGGCGGGGCTCCCGATCTCCGCCAAAAGCGCCCGCGCGCCCCGCACATCCTCCTCCTCCTCCCGCGCTCCCCTCCGCAGCATGGCGCTCTCCGCCGATCCCTGCTTCCAGCGGCTGGCCGAATGGCAGCGGGCCCACGCCGGGCAGCTGGTGCTGCGGAAGCTGTTCGAGGCCGACCCCGAGCGCTTCCCCAAGTTCAGGTGGGCCCCGGCCGGCCATCCATCCCCCGCCCCCCCTCCCCGCAATCGGGAGCCCCCCCTCCCCCCCGGCTGACCAAGGCCGCGCCCGGCTGCCTCGCGGGGAAGCTTCGAGGACCCGGACGGCGCCCTCTCCGTGCGGCCTGACCGGAGTCGCGGAAGCCGGCCGGGCCGGGCAGCTCCCGGTCTTTCAAAGGGGGGGGGGGGAGGCGGCGATGGCGGCGGCTTCTACCCGGAGGGGGGCTTGGAGGGGGGGCTTTTTCCTGGAAGGGGCTCGGGAGATTTGGAGGTCACGCCTGGACCTGCTCTTCAGCGGGCAGAGGCGCAGCTCGAGAAGCGCGGCCGTCTAGGGCTTCTGCTCCGCCACTTCCGCCTGTTGCCTCTTTGGAAATCATACATTCGGGTTGTGAATCAGCAATTGCTAACAGGTGTGGGTTTCCCCCACACATTCATGCACAGAAGTATGTGTATCTGCCCGTATTTACTTTGTCCCGCAGGGTTGTGTTGCAGGTGTGGTTGGATTTGCACAAGCTCCTTTTCAAGCAGGATAACGAAAGGCCCCGTAGCTGCATTAGCTTAGTCTGTTCAACTCGATTAATGTCAATCCTGATCGGGTGTGTGTGTGTGTGTGTGTGTGTGTGTGACATTTGTGTATTGCATAAACCCAACACATTTCAAAGAATTGGACTGTTTGCCAATCAGCATTCATAAATTGTGTGAAGGTGCTTCGCCCTTTGCTATGTCGAAACCTGATGAATTCTCTCCTTGGACTCGAAACAGCTCCGAGCTTTGATTATTTAATAGAGAATCTCAAATAGCATAATAACGCCCAGAGTAATACTTTTGTATTCCTGTTTCTGTGGTAATGAAATTTGCAGCAGAAGGCATAATAGTCTTATTGCTTCTTGAAAAAAACCGATTTTGCATTCTTCCTGAAATGTTAACCTTTTTACTGAACTTTAGGAGCGTTGGGGAGAGGCGGTGTATGGAAGACTGGGCTTTGGGGGTTTCTGTGATGCAAAACGCAAAGAACCAGGAATGTGAGCAAATATTTCTAAGAAAAAAAATTGGTTTCTATGGATTTTTAAAATTGACAAGTAGTACATTTGCAGATAATGAGTGGGAAATATTTAAGGGATATTCTTTTTCTTAAATGTCCATTTAAGAAATCCTGACACTTATTAACTGAGGACCATGAACCTCCTTCAAAATTGTTTAATTTGAAGAAAAGGACCATATATAGACCACCACTTTTTATTTACTTAAAACCTGTGTCCTGACAGGTTGCATTAGTGCTGGGATGCCATTTTTGCAAGTTGTGGTTTTGGTGCAATTACTCTGATTCTTCCCTTGGTGGGTGAGCTTCCCACTTGAGCTTAACTTCCTCCTTTGAAAGCGCATTGGCCCTTTTAGGTGTGAAGGGCACAGAGATTTCCCTGGGTGTTGGTGTCATGCAGATAGAGGAACTGCCAGTAGTGTGTTCTTTCAGTGGCTGGGGGGGGGGGGTTTGAATATTTGTGGCGTGTTGCAAGGACTCCTGCTACAATTTTCATGAGTTTCTCACCTCAACCCAGCAGTTGTATGTTGGAGGTTCTGGGGATTGGAGGACCAAATGCACATTTTTGGGGCAGTTCATGGAAAGTTGGGCAAGAGATTCAGCTCTCATTTGCTGGTTTTCGCTAGAGTTTCCCGGCAGTGGTGATCTTCTGTTACCCAAGTTCCAAAATGACTTTCAAAATTTTAAGAGAATCGGGAAGTAGCTATTTCACTTCTTCAAAGTGTTTTCTGCCTGTGGAGAGAGTTCTTCTGCCTTATCTATCCAAAGGGTCAGTTTGGTGTAGTGTTAAGGCACCAGGCTAGAAACCCGGAAGTTCTCGTCCCAACTTAGGCTCCAAGCCAGCTGGGTGACCTTGAAAACTGTCAGAAGAAGCCAGCAAGGACAAAGCACTTTGAAACCCTTGTGGCAGAAAACTGCAGGCAATCAACATGACCTGAAGGCACACATGCACACAGAAAATGTCCGCCCACCCAGAAAATCTGGATTCTCGTGTTCTCAATGAAATATATCTTTGATGGTTTAACTGAATGTTTTCATGAAGTGCTTTGACTCCTTGAGTAGAGGTACAAATGTCTTGGTGAGGTATAAATAAAGCATTTTCTAATGCCCCTTCTTTGGTTTAGAGAGCACCAAGGACCCCACATCTCTCCTACTCTTCCAGGGCATGGATGCATTAAAGTATTTGCAAGTAGACTTCGTTATTCGTATTCTCCTGAGCTCACCTGAAAGTCAGCTGTTTTCTGTATTTATGTCTTGCCCCAGTGTTGTAATTGTTCTGCCCTGGTGTAAGAGCCTTCCTTGCCCTTTGGAAATTTGGAATGATGACTTCACCCATGTTTCCCTTCAGGGATGTTTTAGAGGTACCTCTTGATTTGAGAAAAGGAACTGTTGAGGAGTTAGTTAATTCCTAATGTTGGCTCTTCTTTTCCTATGGACTGACGCGTGGGCATATTCCCTGAAAAGCTGGCTTGCTTAAAAATAATTTGTACAACAACAAAATGTACTTATTTGCTATCATTTGTCTGCTGCCTCTTATGCTCCTAGTTGGATTAGAGGATTGTTAGGATTTCCCTTCATTACATACCTTCCTATTTCAGACAAGGTAAGTGGTGGGATGTTCGTTTATGTAATGGAGTTGCTTGCTCTCTTGCAGTGTCACCCTGAAGACAGAGCATGGGGACATCTTGGTGGACTATTCAAAGAATCTTGTTACAGAAGAAGTTATGAAGTTGCTGCTGGAACTGGTAATTTAATTTATTTCTAGGTTCTGTCATGTTGGGCTTGAGCTGCTCCTCTTTATAAAGCCCTAGATATACCAACTTGCCTCCACTAACCAACTTGCCCAGAACATAGGAGGCATTTTGTGGGTTTGACATGACTTTCCTAAGAGATGTTTTACTTTTACATTTCCTGGACATGTGCAAGGATTGGTTGGTTTCCCTCAGTCTTCTGCCATGAGCAGTTCAGTGCCCTCCTTTTGACTAGGAGTCTGTGATATGCCCAATCCTAACTTAAAGAAAATAAGCAGAAAAGGACTCTGGCGTTAACGTAGCACCTTCCTGATGACCAGCAATGGTGATACCCAGGTTCCAGCCCACACTCCATCGTGGAAACTCATGGGGTGACTTTGGGCCAGTTTTTCAGCCTAGCCCCATTTGACAAGGATGTTTTTATGGGAGTCAATGAGACAGGACTCCCTTGAGCTCCTAGACAAAAGGTCAGTTCAGCTACCTAGAGATAGTTGGCTATGTATGGAAAGTGGATCAGCTATTTATCTGATTTATGCTGGAGGATTTGAAAAACCAATTATTTCCTACATTAAATAGCTCCTTTGACTTTCAGGCCAAATCAAGAGGTGTTGAAAAAGCTAGAGAGCAAATGTTCACTGGAGAAAAAATCAACTTCACTGAGGTATGAGCTGATTTTATCCTTGATCTGAAGGTTCTTCATGCTTGTGAAATAGTAACCTTTGAATGGCTTCAGGCTAGAAGGGTGTGCCATAATTTGGTTGCTTTTATCAGTCCATAATAGCTCTAAGCAACTGGATTGGAACAATTTTGGATTCTTAAGTAGTGCAGAAAAATAATCTGAGAGGGCTGGGTGGATATCTTGAGATATGATCTCCTGGTGGGGGGAGGAGGAAACGGGCGTCTAGCATCGCTGGATATTTTTACCCAAGGCTCAAGATATAAATACAAATGTGTGAAAAAGTGAAAGATAGCTCTCCTCAAACGGAACGGCATAGGCCAAATTTGGGGAAGGGGAGAGCTGGCAAAAATAAGGAGGTGTTTGGAAATAGGCCAGATGCATCCAGCCGCTGCACAGAAAATGTCCTGCCCTGGCTTTGTTCCAAGCCCCTTTCCTTCTGACCCAGAGAAGACATAGCGCATGCGTGCACACAAGCAGGCCCAGGGACAATGTGGTACCTGGCTACACAAGGCAGCCTGCAGCCTGCTGTGCCTATTGGAGGCAGGGGAGATGGAAAGAACTGCCCTGTTGTGAATATCCCGTGAGCCTCTAAAAGCTGGGTCTGGAGACAAGCCTCCCCATGACATTCAGGTGCTATAATATCTCCTCCTTTTTCTTCCACTCCAGTTTGGAAGGAGTACTAGTAGGATAAGGGATCAGGTCAAGAGGCAGCTGCTCCTTTGTTAAGAGGGTGTTCTCCAATTCAGAACGCCAAGCTGAGGGGAATAGCCAACACTTTAGAAGATAGGCTCAAGATCCAGAAGGATCTTGACGGTGTTGGGTCCTAGCCAACAAAATGCAGTTCAACGGTGAGAAAAGTAAGATTTTTAGGCAAGCAAAACCAAATGCATAGATACAGAGTAAGTGGTACTTGGCTCAATAGCAGTAACTGTGAGAGGGATCGTGGAGTCCTAGGGGAACTCCCTCTTAAATTTGAACCAGCCGTGTGCTGCAGCCCCCCAAAAAGCCGATGCGGCCCTCAGCTGTATTAACAGTTTTGATAGTTAGAAGTCCTGAAAAGATGAATATGAAATGTCTTGCGCACTTGTTGCAAAACACTTTGCTTCTGCAAAGCCAAATTACCCGGTGCCCTTTGGGAGGGCGTAGGGTAGCTTAAAATACATCTCAGAGGAATTGCATGAGCAAAGCAAGTTCCTCGGTTGTGGCAGAGGCATCAGCCGAGGTTCCTCTTCTAGAACTCTCAGGTTAGGTTTGTTGCTTGGTTGCGTAAGGCCTACACAAAAGTAAAACCAATATTTAAATAGTTTCTGAAGGATCTCCAGCAACCTAGACTTCTTCCAACGGGGAGCCTCCAGCTCTGTGGACCAAAATGTGCAGATGATGGGATACGCTCCCCATTAGGCTCAGATAATTAATGGCTTGCTGGTGAAAGTAAAAATTGCTGGCTGGCTGCTAAGGACAAGCTGCCTACAGGTCTGATCTCATTGAGGTGAGAGAATTATTATGTTAGCAGAATCTTAGTAAAATGCTTTGGGTAGCTCTGAACTTCCTTTCGCTCTCCTCTCCTCACTTCCTGGTGCAGAACCGAGCTGTGCTCCACGTTGCTCTCCGGAATCGCTCAAATGCTCCAATCTTCGTTGAAGGCAAAGATGTTGTTCCGGAAGTAAACCAAGTTTTGGAGAAGATGAAGAATTTCTGTCAGGTATAAAGCATCGCCCGTCATTAACTGAGGACCATCTCTATGACGTATACCGGTAGCATTCTGCGATAACATACACCTGTGTTACATAGACAGGCACTCCTTGACTTATGGCCACAATTGGGACTGGAGTTTCGGTCACTAGGTGAAATGGTTAAGGGAGATGTCATGTGGCCACTTTGCTTAATGACCACAATCCCCGCTGCCATCACTAAGCGAGAATTGATGGTTAAGCAGATGGAGTCCCAGGTGGCAGAGGCCTTGGAGGCTCAGTGAAGGCCACACACAGGTTTGTGCCTGCTGCAGGGTGGCCTGAGCACAAGACCAGGGAAAGAAGCCGCCTCAGCTACCTCAGCTTGGCCCAGCAGCACAGCAGAAAGGCAGGGAAGCACCAAATGCCCAGAAAGCTCCAGTGAAGCCCAGCCCAGGTGCCCCCCCTGCCCCGGACCCAACCTTCGCCGTTCATTTGGTCCTGCTGCTGACAAGCCTTGCCCACCGTGGCCCTCTGCAAGGCAGCTGCTGGCCATGCCAGGCCTTCTCCATGAGGCCACTCTAAGAGCCCAGCCCTGCTTTGGCAGGCTTCCAAACCTTCAAAAAGAAGGCTGCACCCGATGGCCCTCCCTCTGCCCAAGAAGCAAAGCGTGGGGCTTTCTGAAAGGGCTCTTGTCTTCTTTCTTACAGAAAGTCCGTAGCGGTGACTGGAAAGGCTATACTGGAAAAGCCATCACGGATGTGGTCAACATTGGCATTGGAGGCTCTGACTTGGTGAGTGAGTCTCTGCAGCCTCTGCCTGTACAGGAGGATAGCAATGTTCACGGCTTGTCCTCTTCCTGCAGGGGCCCCTCATGGTGACTGAAGCACTGAAGCCTTATTCCAAGGGAGGCCCTCGTGTTTGGTTTGTGTCCAACATTGATGGCACTCACATGGCCAAAACTCTGGCGGAGCTGAACCCTGAGACCGTGCTCTTCATCATTGCCTCCAAGGTATGTCCTGCTCTGGGGAAGGGGCCCTTTCCCCCATTCTTTCGCCTGTAGTAGAGGTAAGGCAGTCTCTGCATTTCTTGGCAACCTGGAAGGTGAGTCCTGCTGCAGCAGCTCAGGGTCATTCATGTGCTGAAAAAGATTCAAAGTGTAGGTGAGTCTTAAGCATTCGTTTTTTCATACATACAAAGATTAAGGTGGCATTAACAATTGGCTTGCTTCCTGTTTTATTTTCCAGTGTTGCCAGCTCAGTCCTTAAACAGACATTTTTTGTGGTCTTTTGAACCAAATACTGAAAATGCAAGATCATCCTGTGCATGAGGGTTATGATTTATGCAGAACACAGAATTTAGCTTTTCTTTCTATAGAGAGTCTGGGTTGTCTTCTTTATAGGCCTTCGTGATGAAGTGCTTAAAAAGAAACTTACTTGGCCCGTTCACAAAGATGCTTCATCTGTTAGTGCTAACCTAAGATTAAAAACTAAGCTGTTCCCTGTTCTCCCTCTGCAACCGGTCAGGTTACCAAGATTTTAAACCTTGGTCTCTGCAGCTCTGCACAGCCGGTTCTGTCCCAAGAAACACGAGGGGCTGCAGAGGTGCCATTTGGAGGAAGCTTCCCCCTGCCACTGAGCCCGCCTCAGCCCCCCCCCCCCCTCCCCCCGTGGATGACCTGGCCGGTTTTTTTTTTACTCTGTCTTCTCTCTTGGTTCCTAGACATTTACCACTCAAGAAACAATCACGAATGCTGAGACTGCTAAAGAATGGTTCCTTCAAGCTGCTAAAGATGTAAGTAGAGGTTTATTATTTTATTTTATTATTTTATGCTTTATTTCATTATTATTATTATTATTTAATTTTTAAATTTCTAGTAAAAGTTATGTTTAAGAACTTGTAATGTTGCTCTAATTGGTTTGTTTTGTTTATTTGAAGCCCTCTGCTGTGGCCAAGCACTTTGCTGCCCTCTCTACCAACGGGGTGAGTACATCACATTTTAAAAATCTGTAGTTCAAGTCAGTATTTCACTAATAAGACATTTGGGGTTGACAATCCTAAGTCCCCATTGATAGATCAAATTAAAGTGTGAAGCTTGACTAAAAAGGCCCAAATATTGCCGGGAGCCTGTCCTGAGAGGGAGATGGGCAATGCAGCCTTACAGACCTCCATATCTGCTTTCTCTCTCTTCTCTTGATATTTCAGCCTAAAGTCAGAGACTTTGGAATTGACACTGCAAACATGTTTGAGTTCTGGGATGTAAGTAAAATCTGTGCAGGGTCACCTTTGTTATTTGGACAGTGTTTCCCTCTCCTCTCCAGCATCCTTTCATAGCGTATGTTTTGCCCCCTCCAGAAGCATGCAGTGGCGTCCTTGTACTAAGCACAGGTCCTGAAATAGCAGGATTCTGTTGAAATACTGGTGTCAGAAGATCTGCCTCGCAGATCTACTCAAATCATTTTGGAATGAAATCAGCTTCCTCCCAATGGATCCTGTCCTCTGGCAGCAGCGCTCCAAGAACTCAGTCTCAGACTTTGGCCAGCCTCCCCATCTCCTGGGCTGTGGCCTCTGTTGCAGGAGCAGCAAGGGATGAGGGGCAGAAGGGCCAAGAGGGACTGGGCTGACGGGATTTGCCCTGGCAGCAGCCGTGCCAGGGCAGGGCAACTGCAGTTGCAGTTGGAGCCGCCTGGAGCCTCCTGCTCCTCAGCTGTCCTGCCAGGGGCTCATCAGGGGTCAGGCTAGGAGGTTGTTGCCCCCATTTTGGCTTAAGCTGCTGCTGGGTAAAAAGAGCTTTAATTGCTCTCAAGTCAATCCAAAGATGCTATTATAAGCCATGACATTTGCCTGTGAAAGCTTGTCGCTTGAGCCACTAAAGGTCACATCTTGTTGGAGACCTCAACCCTGAATTTCCCAAGTCTTGGAAGGGATTGGAGCCCAATGGCTTCGGCAGTAAAGCTCTGGGGATATGTGGCAGAAGCGCACTCTTCATTGTAGGGCTAATCGTTTAAATTGGACACCTTGACTGTCCCATGTGCAAGCCCCTGGGAAGTTCGCCCTGAGTAATCTTCCTTTTGGAGGAAGGCAGGAAGCATTTGACAGTTGCAGTGCTTATTTTCCTGCTGGTTAATCTTAGTAACATATCAAGTATCCCACCTGACTTTCTTCTTCTCATGTATAGAATGTGGCTGAGCTGGGGTGCCAAAAATGCCCCCCTTCTCCGTTCCCTTGGGGATTCAGAAGTATTCTGCCAGAGGGAATGGAATTGGGGGCTGCCGCTGATCAGTGGTAGGGTGAACTCCTGCCCAAGCTCCTCAGCGTAGCCTCTGCCCTTCCCCATCTGGCCATCCATCATTTGGACAAGCACTTCTGCAGATTTGAATGACATTGGCAGAATTCCCCATCGCCAGGAGAGGGCAGAGCTGGCTCTCTTTTGGTGACAGCAGCAGGAAGGGTGGCCACAGGGTGCTTCTTCATGCATGATGCAGAGGGCTCTTCTAGACTTTGCCCCCCCCCCCCCCAAGCTCCCATTTTCATTCCGATGCCATGGATGAATGTACTCTCTGTTTCTCCTTCCACCCCTTCTCTTCGCAGTGGGTTGGTGGACGTTACTCGCTCTGGTCAGCCATCGGCCTCTCCATTGCTCTGCATATTGGTACGTATCTGCTTCCCTGTGAACTGAACGTTCCATGGAGGGTGATTAAAGTTAGTTTAGCTTAATAACTGATTGGACCTTTCTTAAACGGGTGTCTCCCAAGGAAAGAAATTCTTTTAAAACATCTGAGAAGGTTGTAGTATTCTATCAATCTTTTGTGCTTCCATGATTAACTGAATACTTTATTTGGACAAGTGTGATTAGAAACACAAGGAATTTGTCGCCAATCACATGGGAAAATGCACACAGAGGTTAGACAGCTCTGTGAGAATTAGGTGTTCAGCAGAATAATGGCACGAAGGAAAAAATGGGTTGCCAGTTAATTTTCCATTAATTGAGCTTAATTTTTGTATCGCTGGATCGCTGAAGACATTTTCTTCTTCATGAGTGGAACTGTTGGATTTAAGGCAGTGAACCCAATGCAGAGTTAACTCTTGTGCTGATTTAGCTTGGTGAGAGTTGTAGTCCAGCAAATCTTGGTGGTGATGGGTTATTGGAAGGTCTTCCTAGCTCTATTGACAAACTATTGTGTAAGGTTGACTTACCGCCTTCCTCCCTTGGGCTTCCGGCTGGTGTGCAGAAGGACCTCGGAGTAGACTAAGAGCCAGCAGGGCTGCTCCACCTGCTTCCTGGAGCAGTTCAGAGGGTGCCGTTTCTTCTTTACCTTTGGCCTTTCGTTATATCTCCAGCCAGATACAGGAAGCTTCCCTACTTTCCTTCTCACACAAGGTTCTTATCCTTCAATTGAGACAGAATAACATTTAGTATAAAAATATAATTTTGAGAAAACAGATAAAGGTGACTTCGAAATACCTTGGATTTATTGTTATGGACAGGGACAGTGTTGTGAGAAGCGAGTAGTGATAGAGATAGTGAAAGGCTTTTAATTTGACCAATGCAAGCGCAGCTTGGCAAGAGCAAAGCTGGACATTCAAGATATCCAGGCCTGCGATCCCTACAGCAGGTTCCTGCCTGGTTGGGCAGATGGTCTGCAGGGAGGTGGACAAAGAGTCTGGTCAGGCAGAGGGAGGATCTTTCAGCCACAAGAATATTTACTCCAAAACCTCTTGAGAGCTACTTGGGCAGCAGAACATAGGATTAGGCCTTGGACTTTAAAACCTGCATTCTTGAAATATATATTCTATTCTTAATAATGCAACTGTTTTATTTAGGTTTTGACAATTTTGAGAAACTGCTTGCTGGAGCCCACTGGATGGTAAGTCCTTGAATCTTCCCAGCAGCTGCTCTCCTCTGGGACTGGGGGAAATGGTTGACTGTGGTCTACATGCAGCCCTCAAGTTATAGCAAATTGCTGCCAGTGATGCCCTAACCCTTGCAGGACAGGATTCTGAGCTCTTAGGCCTAGGTTAGAATTCCCTCTGGCTAACATAGCCTTAGCTTTCAAAAAAAATGAAATGCTTTCCCTAGCATTGGGAATTGGGAAGCCCTAAAAATCTCTGTATTCCGTTAGAGTTTTGTACTGGGTCTTGTAGGGGTCCACCTTGTCCTGTTAATCCAGTTTTGTTCTTATGCTGTCGCCTAAAAGGACAATCACTTCCGCTCAGCTCCCCTGGAGAAGAATGTCCCCGTGCTGCTGGCAATGTTGGGGATCTGGTACGTCAACTGTTACGGTACAGAAACCCATGCGCTCCTGCCGTACGACCAGTACATGCACCGTTTTGCTGCTTACTTTCAGCAGGTGAGATGGCTTGTTTTTGTTCTCCAGGAGAAGGGGTCCTCACCTGGGGTGGGGGCTGTGCTTCCTTGAGGGTGGTCCTGAGCTTGGGGTGCAATCTCGTTTGTCTTGTTGGTGCATACATTGATGGGATGCATGTGTTCCCGGGCAATATCTGACTCTCCTCACACGCTTTCAGTGCATTTGCGCCATCTCTGGCCAGAATTCGGCCGTATCCCAGCTTTCCTAACCTTTCACGAGAGGAGCAAAGGCCTAAGTAAGCCTGGTGAAATGTTCTGCCGTTCTTGATTAGGGGGATATGGAATCGAATGGGAAGTACATCACCAGGAAGGGCGTCCGTGTGAACTATAATACTGGACCAATCGTGTGGGGCGAACCTGGAACCAATGGGCAACATGCCTTCTATCAGCTGATTCATCAAGGTATAGAAAAAGGGGTGGGGCTTTTAGCCAACTTAGCCAATTAAAGGAGGTTGGACTCCAGTCTGTCTGGAGCTGCTGTAGAAAAGCACCCACTTTGATGCGAGTTCCTCAGTGTCAGATGTTAGTTTGTGGGACCATTGAGTGACTACAGACTAACATTTAAAATACAAAGCTGTATGTTTTAACTGCACAGAACTTGTCTGCAAAATTCTTGGTGGCCAATCTAGTTGTGTGATGTTCTTTGTACAGCAATCATCAACCATGGTGGGATCAGACTCTGGTCTCCAGATCTTGTTGAGATTCAGCTGGCCTCACCAGCAGACAGCCTGACCGTGACCAGGGAGGGGATAAGGTGACCCGTAGCCCGGCAGTAGTTCCATGTCCCTGCTATTATAAAATGACTTTTTCCTCCATCTTTTTTGCAGGTACTCGCATGATCCCGTGTGACTTTCTGATTCCAGTCCAGACCCAGAATCCAATCAGAAATGGCCTGCATCACAAGGTAAAATGGCTTGAAACCCACTTTCCCCTCTCCTCACCTTCCTCTAACCTTGTGCTAAGCTCCGTCCGGTTCCCATCTTGTTTTGAACGAGCAACCTTCCTGCCCTAAATAAGTTCAAAGAGACAGTTAATGAGTCGTCTTCTGGAAATGATGCCAAATGTTGAGAAAGGGTCTGGGTGACCGATTTGTGGAGCTTAATGGACCCATCTCAAGTTGCAGACTTGGAAGAGTCTGGCTGCTGGGAAGGCAAAGCAAGGCAGGACGTGGATCCATGGAGTAAAGACCCTATTGTGACCCAAGAGCCTTCATGAAGTCACCTCAAGTTGTGTCAGATCGTAAATGTGATTTCTTGGGTCCCCCTCCGTCTGTACTGGCATTCTAGAATTTTAGCCAGAGAAAGATGAAAGGTTGAGAAATTAAAGCCAGAATATCCCATGTGAAAATGTCTTTTGCCACAGAAGAACAGTGCTCCTCAGTCCCATCAAACAGTGGTGGCGTAGCAAAAGAAAAGATACAAATCTCTGTACTTCTGCCATATTTAAATTTATCTTTTCTAATGAGTCTTATTTCTCCTGTTTTCAGGGAAAAGTATACGACAGCTCAGCGTAGGGAGTTGCATGTTAAATTCGATGCTCTTCTAATTTCCTTAAGCTGGACTTGGTCAGGACAGATCTAGGCTTGGCCTTTTGGCATTTGCCTTGTTGCCCTGGCGTGCCCAGTGGGCATCTTTTCTCCTCCACGGTGTTCAGGTGGTGATGTGGCTACCAAACCGGTAGCTGCTCTTCAGCAGAAGAGAAGCCGTTTGTCCTGGCCGGCTGCCCAACTTGCCATTCTAACTTCTGGCTTTTCCTGCTAGATTCTTCTAGCCAACTTTCTCGCTCAAACAGAGGCCTTAATGAAAGGGAAGACGACAGAGGAGGCCCGCCAGGAGTTACAGGCTGCTGGACTGAGTGGGGAGGCTCTGGAGAAGCTGCTTCCACATAAGGTACTTGGAGCGAGTCCAGGTTTCCTCCAGATCTCAGTGGAAGCCCACTTACCGTCCCTTCCTTTTGTTCACTGATTTGATCAATGAATGATGGGTTGGATGGTCTCAACGGGTGAGGGATCAAGACCTGGGCTTCAGGAGTGCCATCGGTCGATTTAGCCTGCTGCTGCTAATTAGGAGCTTTCGGTTTGTTCAGAGGACGAGCACTCCAGTCCACCTGGATAGACAACACAGCCTGAGTTTTGCAAGCTGTGTCATGCTCAAGCTTGCTTTAGAAGGACGCAAGGAGTCGTGGCTGTCTGTTCCAAAGAGGTTGCAACCACAAGCTTCTCTGTATGGGAATGCCTAGGAACGCGGTTTATGTCCATGAAGCCAATACTAAACTTTCTTGACTTCAGGACTTTTTTAGGATCTGGTGTTTTGGGGATGGAACAGAGAACTGTTAATATTTTATAGCTAGCAGATAATCTCTGTTTCTTGAAAGGTCTTTGAAGGAAATCGCCCAACCAATTCCATTGTCTTTACTAAGCTTACTCCATTCATTCTTGGAGCCTTAATTGGTAAGTTTTTCCTCTTCAATATTTTTGTTTCTTAAGTATATTGTCTCAAAAGACTTATTATTAATACTGCTTTTGTTGAAAACAATCTCTTTCCAGCCATGTACGAACACAAGATCTTTGTTCAAGGAATTGTATGGGATATTAATAGCTATGACCAGTGGGGGTAAGTGTCCTACCATATATCAATTATTAATACTGGCGGTTCCCCCCCCCCCCCCCTAAGATGTTATCATGGCTTTCCTGGGAGTTAGAACTTCCTTACTTAGTCAGTTCAATTTGTTTGGCTGCCCATCTCAAACAAGTGATTCTGGGCAATGAACAGTCCTAAAATCGATTAATGTATTGCGTTCCTAACAAGGCAGAATGAATTTGGGCTGACTAGTTTGGAGAAAAAGAATAAAATCTGGGCCCATTTCACAGGGCCTTAACTGGAGACCAAATGGGCCTTCACTGCAACACAAAAGTCATAGCCATAAAACCTCTTTTTGGTACATTTTCTCTTGAGTTCAGGGTTTAGCATATTGAATGACCCGGTCAACTTATAAGGCTCGGATTCAAATCTTTTCTCAACATTTGAGAAGTTAGTTTGGTAACATTTTACCATTTAATGTTTGCGTAGTCATGGACTTGGTTTTCGTGCTGTAAATGTTTGTGACAGCGTGCCAAGCCCTAAATTGTCTATTACAAGGCACAGTGTTTGGATTCCCACTACAGACAAAATACGTTTTAGTGTGGTTTTGACATCAGGCCACTCTTTCAGCCAGCTGCCCTCTCCTGCTATATTACAAAGGGATTTCGGAACAATTGGGGACAGTGAGAATAGGAATTTGGTGCTTGTTTTAAAGCTTTCACTCCAAAGCCTGAATTTTCCCCCTCTTTTCCTTTCTTAAGTGTTGAGCTTGGAAAACAACTGGCAAAAAAAATTGAGCCTGAACTGGCATCCGATGCACCAGTCACCTCCCACGATGCCTCAACTAACGGGCTGATCGCCTTCATCAAGAAGAACCGAGCCTGACCGCAACAGGCTGCCGGCCCGATGGCCAGATCAGTGTTGTAGCTGCTGCTTTGTTAGCCGCTTCCCAGGTCAGACTTCTCACCAGTTCTGGCCTCGTTGTTCTTGATGGTTAGCTTTATTGTACCGGAAGCCGTGTTTGCAAAGGAATCCTTAAACAAATCTAGAAATTTGAATTAGTGACCGTTTCATGGCAACTGTGACGTGTAGAGCACCGCATCCCTCTTGTGTCAGTCCCTGTGCCTGGTCCTGCTGTGGACGGGAGCAGCCTGTAGAGGATGGTTAAACCCTTTCCGTGTTGTCTTGTGAAGACCCAGCCTTACCTGCACAGAAATAAACCAGAATTAATCATCACATTTCTCTTTCTGTTCTTTATTTGGACTGTACCTTGTCTTGTCAGTGTACAGAGGGAGTTAAGCATCCTGAGAACCTGCAGAGTTAGGTTTTTCATCCTCAGAAAAAAGGCTTCAAGCTACCTCAGACTTCCAGTCCAGGGATCAGTGGTGGTCTCCATATTGAGCACTTCTGGTTCTCTTTGATGGGTGTCTCCTTCTAAGTTCATTTTGACATCAGAAGTCATCCCAAGGGGAAAAAATTGCTGTCAGTTGAGGTAACACACATTCACAAATATTCAGAGGTTTGTTGGGGCATGTTGAGGGATTCTAGACCCCATGATCCCCCCCCCTTCATTCTCTCTTCTCTGGTTCTGCCCTTTGAGAAAAGTTGAGAATATCTAATGGTCTGCAGTCCAGTTTGGGAGCATCAAATTCCATATCTCTTAATTTCCACAGAGCCACTTTGTCGAAAAAGAATGATTACACTATAAAATCAAGAGGTAACTACAAAATGTCTTTATTGAAAAAAGCAGATTATAACATCTAAGGTTAAATGAAATTCTGACTTTTAATATTAAAATAACTTAGGATAATAGTAAGTAGCTTTTTTAGATAAATAAATCTACATTTCCCAACATTTATTCTTCAACAATCATGGAAACCAGTGGTAACACAAAAACTTTGACAAGTCTATGAACTAAAAGTCTGACATCTTAGAAAGATATATACAAATATGGTTAAACCTAATGTGTTTGCAGATGTAAACTAGACACATAATATACAAATTGCCCATTTTTTATTTCCTACAAAAGAAAAAATAACATTGGTCCAAGTTCTTGGAAATAAAACCTATATTCTTTTAAAGAAAATGCAAATATTTCTCAAGAAACAAACTTAATTTAAGTCAAATTATATACTCTAGTTATGGCATTAGTTGAATCACAAGAGTTTATTGGGGCCTAAGAAAAAAAATATCTTCTGTAGTTTTGGTTTAACTCAATGGAACTCTCCCATCAATTTTTTAATTTCTAAATTATAAGACATCCACCCACTTGTTTTGAAACAATTATTTCTCCATCTCTTCCTCTCCTTTGGAACCTTAAGTTACGGGGCAGGATGGGTCTTCCAAATATTTATTTTCTTTTCAATAAGTGCATCTATCTCGGGTTCCTCGCTCATGCGCATATGAATCAGTGAAAAGGAAAAGGAAGGAAGGAAGCTCTCCCATAAATATTTTGGCACAAATGTTAAAAAGTACTTCATCCCTGTGGAGCCCAAACTCTGAAGTAAATGCAGAGGTGGCCCTGATCTCCCAGGTTCCCTCTGCAGGTCCCTCCCTCTGGTGCCCCTTGGTGTGGCACCCCTTGTCCCTGGGTACCAGGTGGACGACCTCCTGCGAAGGAGAAGGGCTGGTGGGCAGGTTCCCTTAGCGGTGCTGGTGGGGAAGTGCCCTCCCCACGCTTTCAGCGAGAGAGGCCGGTGGGCAAAGCAACCAGGCTGGGGCTCTGGAGCAGGGCCAGGCCAGCCCTTGAGGGCCTCGGGGGTCCACAGTTCAGCCGCCATTGATGGGAGGTAGCATGTTTCACATTTTTTGCAAAAAAATTTTTTTTTTTGCTGTATGACACTTTCTAGCTGCTTTCTCCTTAAAAACCACATTTTTAATATGGAAAAAGGCATTGGAAAAAGAAAACTCAGCTGGATCAGATTTCGGCAACGGGGTGGGGGGTGGGGGAGAAACAAAATTTAAAACAAGAAAATGTTTATGAAGAAAATTACCAGGCTGACAAATCCATTTAAGTATGTAAAAGGTAATCCCCTGAAATATTTTAAACAAATGAAATAGACTGGTATGTTTGAAAAATAATAGCCTGTGTACATATTTTAGCTGTTATGCTATTTGCTGAAGATTAAGGCAGTAGCAGGAACGGACAAGTTTGACACGAAAACAATCAGTGCCATAAAACTCCACAGCAGAGGAAGGAGAGAGGAGGTGCTTTGGAGAAGGAAGCAGAAAGCCATCCATCTGCAAGAGGAAATGGGCATTTGGGAGTGGGTGGAAGGGTTCCTTGCAGCAAAATCAAGGGAATTACAGTGATGACTTTCTGGAAACTTCAAAACACGAAAAGGCAAACAGAACCATCTGGCACAGCCTTAAAAGGGCTGATCTGATGGGAAGGGGAGGGGGGCTCCTTCCAAAGGGCCCCATCATGCTCCCATGCACATTCCTTTTGCACTGACTCACCTGGCTCTTCCCTCTTCTCAGCCCTGCAGACCTGGGAGACTCCCTGCTGCTGCTGCGCCTGACAGGACTCTGAGTGGCCTGGGGGAAGGCAGCCTGCTGCTCTTCCAGAAGAGGTCTTTTTTAGTTTTTAAACAGATTTAGCCGTGTTTTTCTATTTGATTCCCAAAGTGTACTTTCACTGAAGTTGCTGGAGCACCAAACAGCTTTACAAAGGGTTAATCCAGGTGGTTTTATCAGAAGCAGCAAGCTGAAATTGTTTTAAAGTCAATGTATATAAGGAATTAATACAACATGGCCGAAACTGAAGCCTCAACTGATGTGGTCAATTTTAATTACATTAATGGCACCTCCTTGTCTCAAATAATCAACATAGCTTATTTTTTAATAGAAAAAGTAAACGTTTTCCATATGGAACACAGATTTTCCCAGAGTTGGAAGTGTGCTTTAAAAGTCTAGCCAAAACAGAAGTGTAAGACTTCTTAATACATTATTTCTTATGTGTTTTAATTTTTGCTAAAAATTTTTTTTTAAAAACCCTCTATGCTCCAAATTAGCCATTTCCCTGCTATAGATCTGAGCCAATTTCTTTACATCCAAGCGCCTAGAAAAAAGACTATTGTTTCCTGAGATTTTAAAAAACTGTTCAACTGTTTTGTGAGCTACCTAAAAATGCTTTGTGATGGTCAAGAGGCCATGGAAATTATCATGCAAGTGCTGTGGATTCAAGTATAATTAACTTGGCCTTTAAAGCTGGGTTATAACCAAGTTGTAAAAAACAAAAATACCTCTAGAAGTAGGATCTTTGCAAGTCATGCCACAGAACTGCCATCCTTTTAGCTGAAAGAGAGGGAATGAATGGGTGCACTGTCCATTTGCAGGAGTCAGGATGTCCAGGCTGATGACAATGGGGTGGCCACAACCAGGCAGCTGAAATCACCATCTTGATCTTTTTGATCCTTCCTGCAGACACTCCAAGCTGAATTTATTAGCGAAAGTCAGTTTCAAAACAGTGACTTTGAGAAGTGCCAAGTGACGTCTGACAGGTATGGAAGGTCCTTCTTGACGAGAGAGCCGGCTTCTTTGCCTGCAGTCACCTGGTGCATCCAGCACAAGGATCCACTTTCCTTGTACGCAGGAAGAGAGGGCGACCAATGGGGCTTCTGCCTTGCCCATTTCTGCTGTTCTTTGAGCAAAATCGTTCTGGGCCTCCAGGCTGCATCTGAACTTCGGGATGCTGGGAAGATTCCTTTCAAAAATAAGTGGTGGCAGGTCCAAAGAAATGGATGGGACAGAAACTTAATTTGAGTGAATTCAAATCTGAATTAAATTTAATGAATAAACTTATACCACCTGTATATAATTTTTCCCATTCTGACACATTCACATCTCTGCTGCAGGAGAATTCTAGGAAAAAACTACGGGTTGGGAATGCTTATGCCCTTTCCCCACCCCACCCCCCCATCTCCAACCCTGCTTTCAGCGAGGGTCCTCTGCAGACAGTTGTTGCCTGTTGGATCCCAGAAAGCTATGAGGTAACCAGTCTCCCTAGAGAGCCTGCAGCATTCCCCTTAGCTGTGTGTTCTGCCTGGAAACACTAAACCCTCACATCCTTGCCGAGCACCCAAGAACCATGCCTGACAAGCCCTAAAACAGGAATGCTCTCCGTCCTTTCATTCACTCGTTTTGCAGAGAAATCCAACAAAAGGCCAAGATGGAACACCCACAGGTATCCCCTACATTCTAGTCAGTTGTTCCTTTTAAGTCACATTCACTTTGGCCATCATTCTTTTGACGCATGCAACAACCACTGTGCCTCTCAAATTAGGAAAACCACAAGGTCAGGGTGCGAGGAGACCTAAAACACGATGGAAGCTTTTTGGTCTCTTTCCTATTGGAAAGCTAATCTTTCTTCTGGGAGCTCAAACAATCAACAGTAAAAATGGCAACAAGCCAGTGTTAATGGATGGTCAGTCATCCCAACAGCTCTGACACCGTGCCCTTTCCCCATCCAATCCACGAGGTGCACTACTTTTCAAGTACCAGCATCCTGGAAAGAATTACTTAGGCAAATTGTACACAGAGCCAACCGAAGAGGTGCCCCTTCCTTTCCAATCTTAGAAGCAACAAATAATGGTGGCTGCTTTGTCTTTCTAAAGCTCTTTTCCCAGCAGGTCTCTTCCTCTTGGCCTTGGGTAGATGGGGAGTGGAAGCCTCAGAGCTCCGTGATGTGCATGGGGTACCCAGAGGGAGAGTGTGCCGACACTTTAGTGCTCAAGCGCCTGATGTGACAGGTGTGGCAGAGCAGGTGTCTCTCGAGGGGATAGCATCGGCGGCCTTCCTCGTCATTCAGCTGGAGTCCACAATCCTAAGAAAAAGAAGACCACCCATCCATCAGTGGCCAGTGGACTTAGGATGCTTGAAGTAAGTTTCTGGGAGACACAATGAGTACAGATGTCTATGGAGATTCCCAAGCCATCCAGGCCATGGTTGTGAAGGTGCTTTTCAAAAGGCAACTGGACTTCGTTTCTTCCGTGGAGAAGATTCTTGGATGACAAGTGAAAATGTCTTCAAGGAAAAAAAAGTCTGGTTGACTTTTGAAAAACGCCTTTGGGATAATGAGTACAGCTAGTCCTCATTTAGCTACCATTCAGTGTGATGATAGTGAGGAAAAAGTAACCTCATGACCAATCTTTGCATTTATGACCTTTGCAGGTGTGCAAAGCAAAGGAAAGGTGAAATAAGATATTTTCCAGGCATTTCTTACTATCATCTCCCAAATTTCCTTATTTTGCCATATATATCCCATTGTGCTGTCTTTTATTTTTTACACCTCTTTATTACTGTTACTGTTTTATAGTGCTCTATAGATCTTTGCAACCCACCCCAGAATGTAAATTAAATTAAAGAGTAGCGGAAAAATGCTTTAGGCAAATTAGGAAACAAAAGCAAAACATACCAGGAATGATGCTGCTACTAACCCTTTTGAATGGATTTCTTTTCCTGGGGGAAGGACTAGACCCAAACTGCTCCCTCCCTCTAACTAGGCTGTCTCAGCAGCTCTAAGCTTTACCTCGCAGTGATAACATTCCACGTGGTAATCCCTGTCCATTGACACCACCCGGATGGTCTCTTCGGAGCCCTAATTTGGAGAGACAACAAAATAAGGTGAAAATTGGAAAGGTGTCCATCATTTGATTTCAAGGCAAATAGGCACTTTGAAACCTCCCTCTGCAACTGTATAAATCCCTCCTTGTTATATAAGTGCCACAATGAAACCCATTTCCCAAATATTTAATTTCCTTCCTTAGAAAATTAAGTGCAGAAATTAAGGTTCCCGAAGATGTACTTTCTCTGCAAAACTTGGGCTTGGTCCTATATCTATGATAAGAAAGATCGGAGCCCGTATCAGCAGAGTGGAGAAAAGGAACACTTTAGGGATCTCACACGGATCAGACATTGAGAACTGCTGAGACTGCCCACTCAAGAGGGCAGAGGGATCCCTTTGGAAGGCTTGGCATGTGTCCACACAGCTGACTGGGTCAATGTGTAATGGAAACCAAGCCAGTGAGCTTTCCCGTGCCTGAGGTGGCAA
The DNA here is from genome assembly GCF_001527695.2 of Protobothrops mucrosquamatus. NCBI lineage: Eukaryota > Metazoa > Chordata > Lepidosauria > Squamata > Viperidae > Protobothrops > Protobothrops mucrosquamatus. The sequence goes on along the minus strand of NW_015386445.1, from coordinate 538,677 downwards.
AGTGCCTGCAAGCCAGCACACAATTGCTGTGCCGGGGCTAAAGTATTAATCAAATGACAAAGAAGAAAAACGTACCTGGACTGGCAAAATAGGCTGGTTACAGGAAGCACACTTGGGTGCAAAAACCCTAGATTTGGGGGGGAGGGAGGGGGGGAAAGAGGTTATATTTTTCTTGAGAAGCAAAGAAAGAGAATAGTAGGCAGCATTTTAACAACTGAGAGCAAACAACGTTAGCTAATCCCAATCCCATCCCATGATTGTGTTGCGTTTTTTTTAGACCACAACAGTATGAAATCTAAATTCAACTGTGGATTTAAGTATATCCCGCCTTCTATTCAAAGCAGGACAGCTGAACAAAATGACGATGCCATTAACCTAAGACAATCCCCCCAACTGAATGGCTGCCTAGTGAGACCTATTTGGTCCCCACGAGCCATCCCTTTAATAGATGGGATTTCATTCATCTCCAAATACCATTGGTGGAAATGTTTAAAAGAAAAAAGAAAACAGACGTGCTCTCCTTTCAGTATAGGAAAAGTTCCTGTTACATTTTCAATGCAACATACAGAAATGTTGAACACTAGATCGCCTTGCTGTCAGTCCTTAACTGGACTTGATCCTGGATATTGTCTCCTTTAGCAGCAGTCAACCCTTCCTCATGACCTGAGCAGGGGGTCCCCCTTTTTTCTTTTGCCCTGCAGAGCTCTGCATTCTCACGTGTGATAGTCTTTGACACAGTAAATATTGTTCTCCATGTCTACAGTGAAGGGTATGCCATCCAGACATTCATTGCACACCACACAGCGGAAACAGCCAGGATGGTATGACTTCCCAAGAGCTTGCAAAATCTGGAAAAGAATCATAGGTCACAAATTATGCAAAGTGTGGTCTGTTCCCCTTTAGGCATACCTTCCATCATATAAAACCACCTTCAAAGAACTTCCTCACAGAACCTCAAATGGATTTTCCACCCCAAACTAACAAACATTTTATAAAAATATTTTTATTAATATATTGCCAGCAGAATACCACTTGGTGGCAAAGTTTCTTTGTCCCTGAAGGAAAAAATTGGTTCATTTTATGATTTTATGCAGTATCATGAGGAAACAATCCCCCTGGGGGGGACATATTCAAGGCAGCCCCTGCAAGGAAGAGACAATCTGGAATATGTCTTGGGGCCACAGATAAGAGCCCTGTGGGGAGATCAGGGGGGGGCAGTAGTTTTCTAAGACGCAATACCTGTGACTGGCTGGGTTCATACAACAGACTGAACTTGGTTACAGCACAAATCTGTTTTCTGGCTGCACACAATAGACTGAAATGTATGGTCAACAAGCCAAATTCTCAGAACATGTTACGATACAAAAAAGTAATCGTTAAAGCTAATCAAGCTTAGTAGGTTGTGCAAATGCAGCTGCTGGCATCTTCACAAACCTGTTCAGCGTAAGAGGCAAACCTGGACACAATTGTGATTGCGAGGTGTGTGTGTGCCTGGGGAGGAGAAAGAGCACTGCAGCCCAACTGCCCCAGCAGCCCCCTTTTTTCTGAAGCCAGAACTCTTACCATTTCCATGATGAGATGGCCACAAATGAAGCACTTGTCTGCCGTCTGCTGAAACCCCGAATACTGTTTATAAAAAAAAAAGGGGGAAGAGAGTTATAAGGCTTTCCCTTTTAGTTCGGTTAAGTAACAAACACATTTTCTTTCCAGCAATCAGGCAAATCTTCACGATTAACTAGTAAACTGAAAATGCGACTGCAAAAGCGAGAATGGTTCTTCACACATTACTTTCCTAAGACTTTCACAATAGCACTGAAGAGGATACGTTTTTGATCCACGCCTAAAATCTTACTTACTAGGAAGTCTTCTTCACAGTAGACCTTTCCATTAACATTGTAGAAGGCTTTCCCTCGTAATCTTCTCCCTGTTAAAAATATTGCACTGTCAGACCTTTAATATTTTGGGGATATTATAAAACCAGCCATCTGACCACCAAGGTAGTGGTGCATATTAATAAATATGGATACATTCATCATAGATTTGTCAGTGCAAAGGGAAAGTGATTCAGCAAAGGAATTTTAAGAAATTAAAACCGGTACTTTTTCTCATTTTTTTTACAGCTTGTAACATTTTATTAGATTATAGAATAAAATACAAAAATATAAAAGCAAGCAGTAGGACACAGTGGGAAGGAAAAAGGGGGAAAAAGTGATGGGGAGAAGGGGGAAAAAAAGACACTGACTTCCGACTTCCTCTGTTGCAGTAGAACGAAGCATTAACATTGAACCTCAACTTTTTACTTTTCCATAATATTATAAACTAGCCATTTCTACAACAACAAATGAATCTAATCAGTAAAACCCCAAATCCCCCCCCCTTTTTTAGTCATCAAGTTTTTGACACCTTGCTAAGCACTGGTGGTACTCAAATACTGTCATGTCCTAAAAGAGGCACAATCTGTGAAAAGGCAGAAAAGCCCTGCTTTAGAGCGGGGATCCCCAAACCCCAATCCGCAGACCAGCACTGGGCAGCAGCATGCCAGCAACCGGGCCACACAAACAAGCAAAGCCCCACCCGCAAGATGCAGGCAGACACAAAACCTCACACCCTCTGATCCACGGTAAAACCTCTCTCCACAGAACCAGTCCCTGGTGCCCCAAAGGTTGGAGACCTCTACTTTAGAGCACCCCAGAAAAAGCAGCTCCAATGTGACAGCCTTGCGACTTTCCTGCCCTGCTAGATACCCTCTGCAAAGCTTGCTCATTTATTGCCCCCCCCCCCCATTTCAGCATTTCTGAAGTTCTCTGGATTATTTAATTTACATCATGCAAAATTCCAAGAATCCATCTGCATTTATGACTTCAGGGGCACTTCCAATTTCCCCCCCCCATGTCCTTTAGGTCCCCTGCACTCCATGTTCCTTGATCCCCCCCCCTTTGACCCCTTCCTGCTCCCCCTTCTGAGCAAGCATGCCCACCGGGCCCTTTGTGAGGCAGTTTTCTTCCCCAAATTGTGTGGTGGTTTCCTCGTGAGACCTGGGGAAAATGCCTCACAAAGGGCAGTGGCTCCACACTGCTGTGGTCTTCTGCTACCGTGCTGGTGCTTCCTGCGATGGCAGCTTTGTGCAGCGCTGCTGGCTGCAGCCCCTGAGCTGCCTGTCCTGGGACTGTGTCCAAGGCAGGCTTTCTGAGGGTGGTCAAAAGGTGGAGGTTGGGGAGGCCAGTCTCTTCTCTTACCAAGGTTGTTTGGGTTGGGGTAAGTCCTTGCTAAGCCATGTATACCTCTTGGTTAGTGATGGCAACAGAGAGTGCCAGGATTGTGCAAGCTCACACTTTATGACTGCATTGCTTAGTGATGGAAATTCCAGTCCCAATTATGGCACTTATAACATGTGGGGATCGCTTGATCCCAAAAGTTGGAAAGATGCCGTGTGCTACTTTTTCCAACTCATCCATGCACTGTTACCCCTCATCCAGCCATTCTCCTGAGTCGTTCTTACAAGCCATGATTCCCTTTGGAAAAAGCCAGGGAACTTCTGGGGCCATTTCAACCCAACCTCTCCAGCCCACCCTGCAGAAAGAAGGGAAGGAACTGAGGGTTAACAGTTTATATTTTTCTGAAATGACATTGAAGCCCTAATTTTATATCCAATAATTACTAATTCCCCCCCCCCCCTTTCTTTCTTTCTGTTGATATCTTCTGCTCTGCCTTCTCCTTCCAAGAATCATAGAAGCTACTGGAATTTGGACTGCATCAAAGAATATTTTTTGAGTTGGGGGAGGGAGGGAGGGAGGCAGAAGGCTGCTCAGGCTTTCTTTTATCCAGACTTAAAAGTCCCCCCCCCCCGGCTCTACCCTGTCCTTAAGTGGAGATGGCTTGTAGTGACTTGTTTAGGATCTACACCCAGATGGAAGCTTGAAGCAAGCAAGAGCTCGCTAGCTAGCAGAAAAAGTGAAGGAGGGAAGGGGAGGTGGAGAGGATTAACCTGTTTTCTCATATACAAAATGAGATGTGTCTATTTTACATGGGATATTGTGAAAAAATCCCCACAGTTCCATTCTGTATACATCAAAAAAGGCAATTCAAACAATTTCATTAAATGTGTGGCTAAGCAGATGGAATTCAAATTTCTTGTGAAGAGGGCTGAAGGGGGTTGAATCATCCTCTAATTCTCTTTTCTCACCTTCCTAGTTCTAATTTTTTTATAGTATTTCCCGGGGATAAAAGCCTATTTTTGTTTCATTATAAAAGTGTTCCATGCAAGTTTTATTATAGAATCCAGTGCAACTTGCAGAATCGTGGGGCCATAATGAGTTGCTCTCATAACTACCCACATTGCTGCATTCTGGACCAAATGAAGCTTCCGGATGCTTTTCCAGGGTATCCCCATGTTTTGCAATAATCCCATCAGGAGGGGACCGAGGCATGAGTGATAATGAGCAGGTTCTCCTGGTCCAGGAATGGAAGCAACTGGTAAATGAGGTGCAGTTGTGCTAAGGCACCCCAGGCAACGCTGCCACCTGCAGTTCCAGCAGAAGCTGCGAGTCCAGGAAAAACCTCAGATTGTGCACCACGTCTGAATGGAGGAGTGTCACCCCGTCTAGAACAAAAGATACAAACCCTTCAGCTCCCGGATCTGGGAAACCTCAAATCCAGAACCATTCAGTCCTGGCTGGATTGAACAGCAACTTCTTCCCCAGCCAGACTCACCACCACCAGATGTTGGGAAAGAGCCCCAGGAGCTTCCCTTGGAGAGCCAGGGACAGACATGGATAACTGGGCCTCGTCCCATAATATTGGTGAGGCCTCACACCAAACCAGCAGTTGACGTCTCCTAGTAGCTTCATACAGATATTGAAAAGGAGCCCAGAGAGAACAGGGCTGTCAGGCTCCCTGCAAATCACGGTCTTACGATCTTTCCTCTCCCACCACGCAAGAGGTCCCCCATGTCCCCAGCTGCCTCCGACTCCCTCAGACAGCCCAGAAGGATACGAGAGTTGATGGTACTGAAGGCTACTGAGAGATCTAGGACACGCTTTTCATTTATGCTTCTGAGATCGTACTTTATATCAAAGTATTTGTGGTTCTAATTAAAATTTTATTTTCAGAAAGTAAAGTGGAGGTTTTCATTATAGACGGTGTAATACATCTTGCAATATGCAGAGGGTTGGATTATATGACCTCTTAGGCCCCTTTCAACTTTTACAATTCGATGAACTACTTGACTGCATTAAAACTAGCCCTGGCATATGCTCTGGGATGTCTACGATTTGTTAAGGACTGGCAATCACCAGCTGGCTTAATGGTCAAGCGCACCTTAAAGGTTGACATTGCTTTGGTGTCATGCTAATCACTTACTGCCATTATCTAAACACCCCCCCCCCCCAATATTTGTTTTGCTTCAGCACATCTCATTTTCTGCATTTCCTCACTGGATAAAACACCCGCAGCACATTTTTTTCTCTGATACAGGTTGATCTAAAGTTGTTGATCAACCCACCTGGCTAAAGATTAATTTCAATTGGTAGTTTAAAATGGCCTTCCAGGTGCCTGTCCTTGTGATTCCTAACTGTGACTTTAAACTTGGTTGTTTGCTTGCTGACATTTGATTACTGACTAGTAGGTAACTTGTCCTCAGTGGGAGCGAGGTGAGGTTTGCTCCCTGTTTACATACAGTGTGTGTGTGTGTGTGTGAGATTTTTTCCTTGGTAGTTGATTAGGATATTGTACCTATTTTATCTCACCACACATAGACAGACTAAACCATAGCTTCAACTGGGAAACTGTCAACATCCCAGACTAAGTTAAATCCCGAAAAGTGGGATGTAGAAAGCGTGGCATTCAGACAAATCAGTCCTCTATAGACATGGAGAGTCAAACTACATTTACGCTCCTTCAAAAGAGGCAATAAAAAAGCTGAGGAAACAAAAAGATGAGACCGCATCCTCTCCAGCAGCCAACACCCAGAGGAGCAGGGATTCACATCAAGCAAACCATCAAGCAAAAAACAATACCCTAACTAAGGAACTACCAAGGAGAAAACCACACCCACACGAACACTGGCAGGGCGAGCTGCTGTGACATAAACAGGAGCAAACCTCACACTCAGCAACAGCAGCAGTGTTATGACTGCAACCCAGCCACCAACCTCAGCGAGCACCAAGGACTCCGCAGTTCAACCCTGAGGTCCCGTCTATTATAACCCTAAAGCTTCGCTGGAGATACTTCCAGGAACTTGCATAATTGAGGGCAGAAGAGTAGATTGCCCTCCTAGCCACAGTTAGATTGTTATAAGACCCTAATTGAGAACCATACTGTGTAGGATTACTTTTCCCTCAAAATTGTTTTAAGGAAACTGGAATATAGTGTCCACCTTTAGAAAAATAAAAGGATAATATGGCTGTGGCACACCCTCTGAACCATTTGAGACTCTTAGTAAACCAGCTACTAAATTTAGACCTCTTGCTAAGGTCATAATTTTCAACTTGGTAATTTACCATCCGTATATTTATAGCCCTTTGCATCACTATGACAGGGACGTTAATGATGTTGCTGCAGAAACTGGAAATAGTCTCTTGGGGTGCATTAATAGGAGTCTAGGGCTCCTAGACCTGAAGTAATTGTTCTCTGATCCGCCCTCGTCTGTGGCTGTAATGTCTGGGGTAGGAACGGAACGCCAAGACTCCGCCTGCACACTGTGAGACCCTGCTCCCCCCTTCAAGGCCACGCTGCGCAGGTGTTCGACCGATCCAGGCAGTTCCCATAACAAAAGGGAGGGTAACCGATTGGGCAATGCAATGGACTGAGGGGAGCAGCCAAAGGGGAATTCAAGTTTAACTATGTGGATTTTGTGCGGGAAATCCAGAGCTGGTTTTACTTCTTTTGGGCCAATGTAGTTTATTCAAAACAAGTGTTACTTTTTGGAAGAACAATGTCCCAGGAGTTCCTTTCTTGGATTCCCTAGCTGGACATTTGACATCAAGGAAGCGTGGAAACCCCCCCCCCCCATTCCTTGGAGAATGTATGAAAACCAATCCACTACTACAGCAGGAAAGGAAGCACAGCACAGAAGTTGCTCAAAGCCAGAGTGTCGGCAAGCAGCAAAATCTTTCCAGGTTACACTTAACTCTGATCCTCTTTCCTATTACTGTATCTAAGGCTGATAAAGGACTTATGCAAGGAGGGGGGAGAGAATTTGTGGAGGGAAGAAAAATTGGTGTCCAAATTCATCTCCACAGACAAAACTACATTTTGGCGTCTGCAAAACATTTCCTGCGGGTTTTTCCTCCTCTTTCACGTGCCGTTATTCCCAGCGACAGGAACGCAAAGGTAGCATTCCTTATGAACCTGGACCACATCAAGATGGCCTCTCCCCAAATGTACTTTCTTTTACGCTAAGCCTGTTGCAGAGCCTCCCCGGTGAGAACACTTCCACTCCTCCTTCAAGTGGCACCGGAGCCTCGTCTGATAGGCCAGAAAAAGCTGAAAAGGCCTTTTGTGGTGAAGGGAAAGACAATCCTGAGGAGAAGATAGACAAACGCTCAAATTTTCTGCACTACAGCAGAGTGCCTTGCAGTTGTTCAGAGACCCCAAAATACTTTAGAAGTCTCAGGCCTCCGAGTAATAAAGTTCCTGTCTAATCAAGACAGAATCTGGAGGCAAAAGTTGCCATTTAAAACAAAACGAAGCCAGTGCAATTCTCCTTTCTTTCTTTCTTTCTTTCTTTCTTTCTTTCCCTCAGTCAGAGTTCTGCAGAAGGAAGCATTCAATGTTTGCAGCAGATCTTTTCAAAAACCACCCCACATTTGCCAAGGCATAGTAAAAGATCCCAGCACTGTTTTTTTTGAGGGGCCGCATGTGTCTTGTTACTACAAGTATTAGGATGCAAATCTCATATCGCACAAGCTTTTGGCCGGCCAATAAACACAAACCTGGCCTGCAATGTCTGCGCAGAACAAAAGGCTTGCTGCTAAACTAGCAGGAGCGCTACATAAACAAGAAGCATTCTTGGAGTCTGAGGTCACTGACTTGCTCAGTTCTATTTCACCCCCGTCTGCAATTTGACAATTTAAGCATGGGAGAGGCAGTCCTGTTCCCCCACCTCGCAGCATGCACACACATGCACACCCTGAAGAATGCAAGTTGTTCTTTCCAGAGGTTTACAAATGAACGCTCCATTCCATGCACTCTGTTCTCAGTAAAGAGTATTTTAATGTTAGTGTTGGGAAAATCCCTCTTTAAGAATGAAGTAATACACATGTGTGTGAATATGAGAGGGGGTGGTTACACTGATTACATTTTGTATCTAATTCCAATATTTATTATTCATTCTCCAAAGTTAGTATTTTTAGCATCTCTTAAAAGGGGCATTGTTTTATTCAACAGCATCCATCACTGCCAATGTTAATATTGAGGTCCCCTAAAATATTGCATTGGTTCACGTTCAGCTTCTTGAAAATCTCAACTTTAATTTTTATTAGTGAGTTTTAGCTCATGGAGCTCCGCTGATTTGTTTGAAAATGTGTGGGGAATGACCATGGGAATCTCAAACAAGACTAGATTGCTCAGGTCACCTACTGGGGTGTGTTTGAGCAGAACTCCCCCTTCCTCCCTACTAACAAGTAAATTAAATTAAGCAAAATTCCAAGTTATGCAGGGTCCTCCCAGGAACTACTTTTCTGCACCCCTGCACCCCTTTAGCTCTACCAGTCCTTGAAAGACAGAAGGAAGCCGGTTCCCCACTACTAGGAATATGGCTGCACAAAAAGGGACCCCGCTGCTAGGCATTTTCCAGAAGGAAGACAGCCTCCAAGGTCTAAATATCTGCCCAGACGTTGACGCTGGGCTGCCCTTTAAGTGGACTGCCCAACCCTTCTGCGGATTCTAAAATGCCACTCAGCACAGAGAAGAGCGATGGAGGCCTGCTGGTACCCTAAGCTAGCTGAACTACGGCCGAACCACAGAGGGCAAGAACCTGTCCAAGAATTCCGTAGAAGCTTAAAATATATAGGAACTGCACATGTATTTATTGTATTGGATTCATACTTACCAAACTACAATATATGGGAACCCTACCTCCCAGTTTTCCATCAGGGCAGTTTTCAAATCTACAAGTATGAACTCTTCTGCTATGTGCAGCTGAAATGCTTCTCAGCTCCCACAGAAGTGACTGTGTCCTCCCTATGAATCAAGTATTAACCTGATCTAAAAATTCTGCAGTGCCAGAGGACTTACATGGAACTGTCTTTGAAAGCATACAGCCCGAGAAGAATAGACAACCTTTTGGCCACCATTGCATCATGGATTACCATGACTCCTTGCTATGAACCCCGAGAGAAAAGTTGCCAAACGATATCCCTGATATGGTCTGATGCCCTTCCCTAATCTAGTACATTCGTCCAAACAGCTTGTCAACATGGCTGAAGGGAGAGCTGGAGATGCACAGATGAGCAAAGGACAAAGCTGGAGAGGCTACAGCCAGCTAACCTCCATCATGTTATGGGTTATGGATCCAGTTCCATTTTGTGACATTAAGAACGGAGAAAAATAAAAACACGCAGCTCATGTAAGGGGCAATGACAGCCTTCTTTCGAAGATTTCCAAGGACAATTTCTTTGGCCAGCATCATGTGGAAACCTTCCGTTTAACGGGAGGAATTTGCTGTTTGAGCAGGCTTGATGCCAAACTGCTCTGATCAGCCAGAGGGGGCATTTGTGTCCCACATGGCTCTGGTTCCCACAGCTGCTGGAGATAATTTTTTTTTTTAGCATCCAAAGAATGTTAAAAATATAAGATCTGGGCAGTGGGAAGTAATTTAGGGGAAGGGAGTAGAAGAGCATTCTCTTAAAAAGTTGTTTGTATACAGATCATTGCAAAAAGTATTCTGTGTGGAATGCAGAGAAAGACTGGCCAAGGGCTACACAGGACTAAAACCTTCTCTTACCAAACAATCCATATTTTTCAACAAGCAACCCAAATGTATCAATAGAAGAAAATATCTGTAGCTCAGGGTTGAACAACATCTACATACCATTCAAAGGACACTGTCAAAAAGTGAAAAAGGACACAAAAAACACCAAGAGACTTCCTCACCAGCAATTAACACCCAGATAAACAGAGATTAATATCAGGATTAATACCAGACCAAAAATAAAGCAGTAAACGACAGCCTGATCAAAGAACTCGCAGGAACACTCTCATTAATGCTGACAGGCCAAGCCACTCGTATGTAAACAGAGGGGCAACCCCACTCCCTTCTAGCACTGATGATGTTACCTAGTTGTGTAAGGAAACATCTGCAGGGAAACCACAAGCTCAGAAAGCAAGATGAACCCCACAAATCCAAATATTATTAATTATATTAATGTTAAAATATATCTGAGCTGCCTTTTGTTGTTTGTTTTGGGTTTTGCCAATCATCTTGAGGAAAAAGCAGATATGTAAGATGCCCAATAACCCACGAGATTTCAGCCCTCCCTCTCGCCTCTTGGGCTGGATAGAGGTGGATATGTGAGAAGGAGAACAATGTCCGATTTCTTAAATGCTGTCCCGTCCCCACAGCTGGAAGCCTCCAATGATGCAACCTTCCATGACCCCAAGAGGCAGATGGTCCCACTGCTTGATAGAGCTCAGAAAATCCCTCCTTATTTTGAGTTTGCATCTCTTGCTCTTGATTCTGGTCTGACTCTTGGGACTTATGGGCAATCCACCCCTTCTTCCCTGTGGTCACTTTACACCCATATTGCTTAGCTATGGAAATTCCAATCCCATAACCCAAAGATCACCTACCTATACATGGTTTACTTGCCGTATTATTCTTTCAATAACCCCAAAAGTCAGCCTAGGTTAGGAGACCGTAGTTTTCCCAAGATCACCCACTGAGCTTCCCAATTAAGCATGTTTTGATCCCAGATGTTTCTAGTTCTAGACCAACACTTGATAACATCAGATCCGAAGTATGGAGTAAACAGATGTTTCCAATGTGGTTTCTGCCAAATGTTTACTGATCGGATTTCCCTTTCCTCCAAGGAAAACATGTACCATTCTTTTAGCACTTTCTTAGTACTATTCCAGAAATGTTCTTTCCTTGTAGCAAAGTGTCTACTGTCTCTTTACAACTGATTTGCAATAATTATGTGTTGAGTTTTAAATATTTCTTTACTTGAAATGTCTTTTTAATCCAATGGGACACTCTGATGGCTTACAATCTGCCACCATCATGAGATTAGAAATCACACAACAAACCCCCAAGACGTGCAGCTCCAGTGATCACAATAGAAGCTCCTTTCCTCCCCAAATGCCCCCAAGAACACCTGGGTGGTCTTTAAGGTGAGGGGCAGTCCTTACATTGGGGGGGAAAGTCATTCAAGATGCTATACAATCCCAAGAACCTTCCAGGTTTACATGGATCCGATGAGAGAAGCAGATCCATCTGAAGGTCTGTTCAAATCTTCCCTCTGAGTGTGTGTGACACTCACTATACAAGTAGTCCTTGACTTACAACAGTTCATTTAGTGACCATTTAAAATTACAACAGCACTGAAGAAAGTCACTTATGACCATTTTTTACACTTATGACTGTTGCAACATCCCCATGGTCACGTGATCAAAATTCAGATGCTTGGCAATTGGTTCATTTATGACAGCTGCCTTGTCCTGAGGTCATGTGATCCCCTTCTGCAAACTTCTTGACAAGCAAAGTCAATGAGGAAGCCAGATTCACTTAACAACTTTAATACTACTAACAACTGCAATGATTCACTTAACAACTGTGGCAAGAAAGTCATAAAATGGGGGCAAAACTCACTTAATAAATGTCTCACTTAGCAACAAAAATGTTGGGCTCAATTGTGCCCATTAGTCGAGGACTACCTATAGAGCAGGGGTAGGCAACCTTGGCTCTTTTATGACTGGTGGACTTCAACTCCCAGAATTCCTGAGCCAGCATGGCTCAGCTTGGAAACCTCTCCCTTTCCCCTCAGCGTGGCTGGCTCAGGAATTCTGGGAATTGAAGTCCACGAGTCATAAAAGAGCCAAGGTTGCCTACCCCTGCTATAGAGTTATAGGCCACATTTCAGAAGTTGTTCTTAAGTAGCACGAATCAAAACTCACACTGAACAATCATGGAGACACCCTGCTGGCGGGGTTCAGTTTTAACAGGGGCACAAGGCATAAGAATTGTATAGGTGTTGTCTGAGTATAAATGTGCAACTTACCACAAGAGCAGCATGTAAAGCAGTTGGTATGGTAAAGGTTCCCCATGGCTTGGCAAGCTTGGCTGGCCCCATACACCCCCTTTCCACACTTGATACAAATACCTTTGGAGGAAAAAAACAGAAGAGGCGTTAGACCTTGTTAATGGTCTGCAGGTACCCCTCCCGACTAGCAATCTGCAGGTGTCTTACTTGTAGGAAAACATGACATTCCAACAGAAGAGCTGTGGGGTGCAAATGGCTCTAACCCCATTGGTACACTTTTAATTTCTTAATTTCCCATCCACCTCCTTTCCCTCTTTCCAATCCTTTTCTTTCAACCTTTTTCTGCTCTGCTAGAGTGAGCGAGGTGGGTATTAACATGCTCATACTTACGTGCTTCTGTGCATGAGTGATTATGGCTGCTAAACTCAAATGGAAGTCAGTTATTGTTGCCAAGGAGTAGCTCATTTCAGAGGCAAGTGATTTTCTTGCCAGCTATTGCTTTTATTTTGTTCTTGGCATTGGGGGGCAAGGGGGAGTAGCTTCACATGGGAACTCCCTGTCGCCATGTGCCTCAGCCAAGGGGTGGGCGAAAGGTTAGGGCTGCCCATGGCAGAAAGCCCTGTCAGGTACATACATCCCTGCACCTTCACCGTTCCAGAACCACAGAAGAACCTTTTTGCTCAAGGTCACTGGTACCAAATGGATTGGTCCTTAGGATGAACCCTGCAACCCTTGCAGAAACCAGACCAAAGCTATTCCCTAATTCCATGAGAAACGAATGCCAATTCTTGCAATAAAATAATAATAAAAAGTAATAATAAAAATTTTGCAAGTACCACTTGCAAATTTGCATGTGTACATTTAGCACGTTCTGTTATATTATTAATTAAGAATTAAGAAACTATTGGCAAGGGGCAAGAAGGAATACTCATTACATGAGACCAGAGAACCAGAACAAAGAGTAGCATTTGCCGAGTCACTGGAAGAAAACACAGCTGCATTGTTTGCCAAAGTTATGTACTGAAAATAAAATTTGGCCTATGGACAATTCCAGTACTTCGGGAGAACATTTGTGTACAGCAGATCGCGGTCATTTCCCTCCACTAAACAGATGCTATTTCACTTGGGAAAGTTGTTCAAAGAGGCACTGGAGCATCCGAAGAATGAAGAAACGCTACGGCCCCTTTTTTAGACGAGCATATTAAAAAGACAAACAGAAAAAGTGATTCGGTCAGCCTCATCCTCAATGCCCTGCCCCATCCCACTCTCCTCACAGAGTGTCGCTGTGTACTATCCAAACCCGGCACCCACTCAGAGCAGCACCTGTTCAGATGATTCCAGAAAGGGCATAAGATAACACTCCTTTTGTCTCGGTTTGGCACCTACATGCTGGCTCAGGAATTCTGGGAGTTGAAGTCCACGAGTCATAAAAGAGCCAAGGTGGCCTACCCCTGCCCTAGCTGTATCAGCCTGAATTCGGCAATAAATGTGCAAATTCTGCCTGGGTAAAAAGGTAACTCATGAACGGCTAATTCAGTTTCCAAAATTAGTGCAATCTTACATTAACATGCTCACTTAATCAACATTTATTTTAATAAGTCTTCATTTAGAAAAATCTTCAAACACAGCAACAGATCCCACCCGATGCCCTAACTTCCGAGAATCACATTCTTGGAAGGGACAACAAATTTCCCTCAAGCAAATCAGAACTCATAATATCAGCTGTTTCTAGGAAGCTTCACACAAAATTGAGCCAAAATGTTATTTCGTGCAATTTCTCCCTCCTGGTTCTAGTCCTTCTCCAGAGCAACCACGGGGCACTTCTACATGGCAATGTTTCAAAAAGCAGTCTTTCACGTCTAATCTTACTGTTCTACCGAGTAAATTTTTCAGCCCTGTCATTTCCAAATGCTCCCCATCTTTAAATCATCACTCAATGGGCACATTCCAATTTATAACAGCCTCCTTAAAATGTGCACTCGCATGCAGCATCCCACATCTCCTAGGCCCGTCATAAGAATGCATCGGGAACTATCCTACAGAGTTTATGTATACATGGCACATCACTAAGGTTGGGCTGTTGGACTGGCAGGTGCATAAAATTGAAAGCAATTCCTTCCAAGCAGGAGTTGCAGAGTCAATTCATGGAGAGGGAAGACACAGGATTAGAGAGTTCCAACAAATGAAATATTTCCCATTTACAACCAACATACTCCTATGCCTATCACAATGGAAACGTTTTTTTAGCAGCTCCACTATATTCTCCTTTAGACTCTGCCTCAATTACCATTTGAAGGTACAACAGAAAGAGAGAGTGCAGGGGAGGATACAAAGACTGGAAACTAAATCCTAAGAGTATAGACTGAGCAAACTGACTGTATTTAGCCTTGAGAAAATATGAGAGGGGGACAGACAATAGTCTCCCAATACCTAAAATACTGTACAGAAGTCAAAACCTGCTCTCCATCAATCCCAAGAGAAGACACAGAATATGAGCGAATTTACTAGCTTTCACTTGGATTATGTTCCTGTACATCCTTTAAAAAAGTTTAACAAGAATAAAGCCAAAGAGGGGAGGGGCTGCCTTCACTGGATGCATTCAAATAGCACCAGAGCAACCGGATGTATTAAGCTGGTGAAACAGTGGACTCGATGGCCTCTTCCAAGTTCCTCTAGTGGGAACAGAGATTACTAGAGTTCTAAATATGAGGAGGTGGCAAGCACAAGTTTCTTTTTCCAGTGTTGGTATCTCTCAGGGCCTTAGCGCAGCTCTCCCATATTCTTCACTCACAGCTGACTTAAAAGAGCACTGTAAGGAAGATGACCTTGTCATGGATAGACCCCATCTGTTGCCAAAATGACAAGGGGAAAAACATGGTTTAAATCCAAAACAAGAAGGCCTAGGCAAGAGACACAGGCAGAGGCACAGTGCAAGTTGGGGACGGTGTGAGAGGGGCGCTGCGTGGGTCAGGGAGGGTTGAGGAGAGTACTTGAGGCTGTGAGAGATGCAGGTGGGGAGAGGGCATGGGTCCGTGAGAAATACAGCAAGGGTTGGGGGGGGGAGGTTGTATGTATGGGGGTGGGGTGCTAGTTGCCAGCTGAAACACAGAGATTAGAGGAGGACACATGGCCGGTGGAGCTTATTCCAACAACTTGCACATTTCCCTGCCATTGATTCTCTGGGGAAACCAGTAGGGAAGGTTGCAAATGATGATCACACGATTGTAGCACTTGGCAACCAATTGCACTTAGATTGCAATAATGTGACCACAGGGTGCTGCAACAGCCAAAACTCTGAGGACCATCATTTGTTCAGCGCAGTCGTAATCCGGAACATTGCTGACCAAATGGGTCAGGGTCAAGGTCAAGGTCTACCTGTATAAGAAATGCCTTTGCTGACATTTGAGGGATCACCTTAGAAGCAGGAATGTATGCAGATGATATGTTGTTGACTGATTGTGATTGAACAAAAGAAGGAAGCAGAATCCAGTCACAAAGACAAATGTATGAAAGAATACAACTTGTCAAGATACTCCTAAATCTTCCAAGGTTCTCCAAACTATTCAGCTCATCAACCACCTCATGAAATTTCAGACTGTTCACTGACACCCTCCCACACTAGTTATAGTGTAAGAGTACTCTGGGTAATAGTAATAACAATGTTGGCCTTGGATTGGGGCTTGATACCCACCACTCTGGAGAACCCTGTTCTAAGATGTTTATTCCCCTCCCTTTGTACTGACTACAAATTTAATTATTCCAGGTAAGTGAAATATGTATGTTTTGCTGAGCCCTAATTCCAGTTAAATCCTTTGCTTTATTAATGGGAGCTCACACAAATTCATTTATCACTTTTAGACATCACATAGTATGAAGTTTGGAAGCCTCTGGTATAATGCTTTTTCCAAGTATTTATGTATTTTGAAATACAGCACTTTGAAAATACATTTTCCTATATTTTGCTACATTTCAGATTCAACTAAATCTAAACACATACCGTGATGCTTTAACCAAATACAAGCAGCAGTAGCTTAGTGCATTTGTTTTAGCTTTGCTTGAAAGTAAAACAAATGCTAAACCAAAACACTATCAATTTCATGAGAAAAAAAGTGTCAATGGTGGTTCAGCAAAAAGTGCCCGATTTCCATGAAAGTGTCTTATGATTTACAGCAACCTACACGCAACTCCCCAATCTTGCACTTCCCTGGTCTTTTCTTACAAAGGTGGGATGTTGCAGGGCAGGAAAATGATCTGGAACATTTGACCTTCAGAGAGATGATCAGTCATTTCACCTTGGAAACATGGTAAACTTCATCAGGTCAGGAGCAAATACTGCACAGACCTGGAACACTATTCTGGGTCATGGAATTCCCAAGTTAACCAAGAAAGCAAATGGTAGTTTCCTGTCATGAGAATGTAACTAGAATGTAACTCATGAAAGAGGCACAGCAAAATTAAAAAAGAAAACCGTGAGCCTTCTTCCACTTAAAGATGAAAAATTTCTGCCCGCCACTTTCCTGCTCCAAGAGCTTTCCTGCTCCAAAGGCCATTAAGGGCGATTTGTAGCTGCTACAAGGATACCCTCTCCTGCCTTGGCAGTACAGACGGCCACATCCAAAACCTGCCTGGATTTCTCGGGGCACTTTCAGCATTCAAACAGCCTTCCCAACCTGGGCATTAGCGTTCAGGATCCTCTGATGGCTGGAAATTCTGGAAGCTGAAGGTCCCAGAAGGCGGGCCCTATGAAGAGATTGGCAGAGCAGCCCAACCGCCTGCCAGATGGTACAAAAGGGCCACCCTGTCTGTCAGTTTGCCACTAGCTGGCCAGATGTTCCAGGAAACTTTAAGGCCCAGAAAAGGACTGCCTGGGGCCTTCTTGCTAAGGCAGCGGCCCTTCCGGTTCTCACAGCGGCCTAGAGTTGAAAGGGGCCCTTCGGACCACTGAAGGCCAAACTTGCTTTTTAAACTTTGCTTAACTAGGGAAAAGTGACCAAGCACAAAACTAGTCTTGTTACAGTGAAAAAGAATCCCAGCAAAGGCGGAGGAGGCGCCCCTCTTCTTCTTCTTCTTCTTCTTCCCCTCTGGAGCACCGACTCCAGCCAGCTTCGTTTCAGGGGCGTCTCCCCCCCTCCCGAAGGCAATGAACGGAGCCTGTTCGGGGGGGGGGCGGGAAAGGCGCCTTCGGATCTCACAGGGGCTGGGAAAGAATCTGGCCCAGAGCAGAACAAGACTGTACATCACAAAATGTCGGGACCGCACAAAGAAAAACCTTTTCACCAGAATGAAAGCTACCCTCAGCACGTGCTGCCCAGAGAGCCGGACGCTCTTTAACCGGCCCGTTTAAACCAGGTTGGGAGGCGGCCAAGGTGGGGCCGAGGTTGGGCCGTGGGAAGCGGCCCTCGGGGGAAACCCTCAGGCGGCCTCCTTGGCCGGGCCACCCCGGGCCGACGCCGCGACCCGAGGAAGCCCGGGGGGCCGTGCCCGAGAAGGGGAAGACGACCTCCCTGCCTGCCTGCCTGCCTGCCTCCCTCCCGCGGCCGCCGCACTCACCGAAGTACTCCTTCCGCACGTGCATCTCCAGCTCCTTCTCCAGCTCCAGCGTCAGCGCCTCCAGACGCCGCTCCACCTGGCTGGGGCCGCTCTCCCGGGCCGGCGTGACCTGGCAGGGGAGCCGCAACTTGGCGGCCGGGCCGGAGGGCAGCGCGGCGGCCTCGGCGTCGGGGGCTGCCTGAGGACCCTCCTCGGGAAGCAGCGAGGCCCGCGGCGAGGGAGCCGGCAGCTCCGGGTAGGCGCCCATCGAGCTGCGGGAGCTGCGCGAGCTGTGGCTGGAGAGGCTGGAGCGCGGGCTGACCAGCGAGGCGGCGCCGACGGAGCCCGGCGGCGCCGGGGACCGGCCGGTCGCGGCCTCCAGCTCGGCGGAGGAGCGCGGGCTGGCGTGCCGCTGGTCGTAGCCCATGCTGATGCCGCTGGTGCGGGCGCTGCTGGGCTTGCTGCCGTCGGAGGAGCCGGCCAGGCTGGCGCGCGGGCTGGAGNAAGGTCCGCCTCGCGCCCGGCCGCTGGACTCCCGGCCGCTGCGCTGCGCTGCGCTCCCTGTCCGGGGCGGCGCTCTCCGGACGGCGCCCTCCTTTGTGCGGGCGAGGCGGCGGCGGAGGAACTTCTTTGTGTGGGGCAGGAATGCGCGGAGGAGCCCGACGGCGCTGCGTCCCTCTGGAATGCGCTTCGCTCCGGCGCCAAACAATGGCTTGACCCGGGCGGGGGCGGGGCAAGGGGAGCCGCCCCCCCCGCCTGCGCTGCTGCCGTTCTCCGCGGGCGACCGGGCGGGGCGGGCGGGGGGGGTCCCGCTCCTCGACCCCCTGCGGCTTGAGCCCCCCCCCCGCCGCCCTGTGCCTGCCCAGCGGCGCCCTTCGGGGTCCGGCCCGACGGCGCGGGGAAATGGGCGCCGGCCTCCGCTTGCGCCAGCGCAGTCCTCGCTTTATAACCCAGGAGGATGGAGGGCCGTAAGCGCGAGGAAGGATCGCTCGCCTTGGGGAGAGGAGCGCAGGTGTGATAATTAACTAAATGAGGCGATTAGCTTGGCGTTTCCTGAAAGCCTCCTCTGGGGTGAGTTGATGACCCGTTTCCCACTTTTCCCGTTTTAGGGAATGAAGGCAAAGTTTCCCATTTGTTGTGTTATCCCCATCCAGAATAGGGAGCTGTGTCCTCAGGGTCACCTGGGAAGTGCAGATGTGTGTGGAGCCTTCTTGTATTACCTGTGAGCCGGAGGTCAGCCAACGGTCCTGAGCCCTGTAGCCCATTTCCCTCCGGATGTCCAGGAACTCAAACACCTGGTGCAGTTTGTGTTGAGACAACTGACCGAGTAGATGTTTCTGCAAATTCTAGGCCACCATATTTTTAATGGGAGAGACTCTTTTGTCTGGCTCCTCTAGTGAACCTCTGGCACAGCTCTCCTCTTCCTCAGAGCACACAAGCCCTACAAAACCACATCAAGATAGTGCTTCTCTGGGGACGCCTATTACGATTATAGTTCATCACATAATGTGCTGCCCCGCTCACTCACAGGCACATATAACTGGTTTAGTGAGTTCATCAATATTCCCCAGCAATTCCCTTCACCAAAACCCCCAGAATTGTCTCAATTAAGTCCAGTCATGAGCAGACCAATGTTCATCCAGAGAGCAATGGCCAAAGACTCCACAAGGCACTTGAAAGTTTCTCAAGCAGAATAAATCCACCGGGCAAACTTAAATCCACAACAGAAGAGAGCTTACGAGTAAAGAAAAGTCCAGTTTCCAAGGCACAGTTCAAATCAAGGTATGGTGTCGATCCAAAGCGGCAGGACTGGCCTAGGGGTATTTTAAAGGGGTTTTAAATTAAATTTTTAGTAGAAGCGGCCAAATTTAAATATTTATTTTTAATCTTTTTAAATTTTGTATTGTATTACTGTTTTAAACTGGCTGTAAGCCGCCCTGAGTCCTCCGGGAGAAGGGCGGGGTATAAATTTAATAAAATCTAAAAATCTAAAATCTAAACGACCAGAAAACACGTAGCTAGGAACCGAACATGTTCCCATAGTCGCTTCCATCTGTCTGCTGTGCTCAATAGCCAGCTTCTGGCACAGCCCATCAAGAAGGGCGAGGCTTTCTTCTCTCACGTAGTCTGGCTGACCGTCTCTGCTCCAACTTTTCTTTGTCCTACGTGTTCTTGGATCAGGTGCAGAAGGCAGTTCCTCTTCCTCCTCACTGACCATCTGCAACTGCATGCTTTCTCCAGCTGGAGCCTCAGCCAGCTCCCTTCCAGACAACCACTCAGAGCCATCAATTAACTCAGCTCCTGACAGGCCAGCCAAGAACCAGTTCATCCTCCCCCGAGATGACATTTAGAGGTATCTGTGGAATCGTCTGGGGGAGTCCTCAGACAGTCAGCCAGATGTTTAAAACTGGATTGGCATTTTTATCCACCTACTGAGTCCTTTCCAGGGTCCTGGGATAAGAAGATCTGGATGTTGGATAGGTTTGGTCACAAGATGGAGCTATTCCCAGTAAAGCTGCCTTTTGCAATGGGAATGCTGGGAATTTTGTCAAGACGGATGGTGCTCAAGTTGTGCTCCTGTTTTTTTAGGATTGCACCCCAGGCGCCTTCACTATTGATATTACCTTTGCTTTCTTTTGCCCCAGTCAGTTCACTTCTATTTGCAGGACATTGTTTTTAGTGATTTTCTCTTCTGCTGATTCCAGGTAGTGTCAAATTCACACACTTTTGTCTTCCTTATCAGCAATTGTAAAGCCTGGGGTGAAATGTGGCAGGGGCCTGTTTGTTAAAGTCTTGAATTATTATTCTTTGTTTAACAATTTGCCTTTGTTTTGTATAGCATATCTAATGCTCTGTGTCAGGCTTGTCCCTGTCTTACCCTTGAGCGACTTTGGGCGGCTAGATTTAACTTTAGTGTGGTATCTGAGTCCAGCGTATGTGAGGGAGACTGAAGAGGGATTATACAAGAAAGCACAATTGGAAAAGGAGATTCATCTGCTCCAACTCCTATCAGGGAACATATAGCTTGTGTAAACGTGCGACCTACTGTTGCTGCAGTTTCATTCTGTCCACATTTTGTAGGTAGATGGTCTGGAGCTCTTTCTCCTCCTCCTCTCCTGATTACTAAATAAAGCTGGCAACCCTCTTACCCGCCATGCTTAATTAGCTAGAACATCATCTGAAGAAGTAACTATGAGATGGTGCCATCTAAGCAGAATTGTAAGCCATCTGTAAAGGACAGCTTTTCCCAGCACAAAGAGGTTGCAGGTATTTTTCATTTTGTAACCACAATTGGGGACTAGCCGTTGGATTACATATCTCAACTTACTTTTCATACTTTTGAAACAGTGAAATCACTTAAGAAGTTGATTTAAATGTTCTCATGGCAAATAAAGATTTTTTTCTGAAAAATCAGTGAATTGTTTTTATTTAAAAAACCCTCCCTTTTCAATGCCAACAAATAAACTTTTTTAAAAGCCCTGCAGTATGTTTGTGGATACTCAATATCAAAGTTAGTACAGTATTATAAATTCATTTTACAAATCCTCATGTCAGCACGCAGGTGGTCTGTGCAAACAGATGTAGTTTATAGTTAATGTATTTATTTGGTCCATCAGGTGCCTGGTAGAGTAGCAGTTAAGTTTTACATAACATCCTATATAAATAATCCGAAATTCTAACACTACACCAACATCCATTGTTGACACAGCAGGCACTACCAGCTGACGGAGTATTGTTTTACAGTAATTTACATAGTGTCCAATGATTACTTGAAACACAATTCATTCATTTTCAAATTTAGCTCTGAAGGTGTGACAAATTGCAAGAACTAGGCTAAGAAATGTTTTTTTAAGCCAGAATTGAAATGTTCTAAAAAATTACCAATTTATAACTCTTTACCAATCTGCGGTTCCTTTGTTTTC
Source organism: Protobothrops mucrosquamatus (assembly GCF_001527695.2). NCBI lineage: Eukaryota > Metazoa > Chordata > Lepidosauria > Squamata > Viperidae > Protobothrops > Protobothrops mucrosquamatus. Next base: position 517,028 of record NW_015386445.1, on the reverse strand, counting down.
CTTTATCAATTCATCTTTCAAACATTATAGAGAGCTTCATCTTTGTGACTGCTGGAGTAGATAAGATAACCCAGTATATTCCAAATAGCATACTGGGGAAGATCTAAATTTGATAGAAAGAGATTCTGCAAATCGGGCTGATACAGCTATTCACACCTCCCTTCCACTGGCTTTTGGGGCACACCCCCTGGCATGGCAGCCCTCAGTCCAGGGCTATCACATCATCCTGTTTGTCATCTGGCAGCTCGGAACGCATTCTTTTCGCCCCAGTGTATTCTTTGTCCTCAAGCTTCCTCTTGCGGTTCTCAGCTTCTGGGCCATCGGCATTGTTTGATGGACCTTCTTCAGTCTCAACAATCAGAACATCATCATCATCATCATGAGCTAGAAAAGAGTTATCATACTGCAAACTGTTTTTACAGTTCTTTAAAATGCAAGTTTACAGGAAGCATCTATGCATTTTTATTTCTATTAGTACTTTCTGCTGTTGGAGAACCACCATTTATGAATACGTCACAACCTGACATTTGCAGTGAAGGATGTGAATTACTAAACCACTTTAATTCCTAAAATGTCTGGTCAAAGAGAGAGGAAGACATGTGGTTGTAAGGACAAGATAAATCTAGTAGTGTAAATGGCGTAATCCTTATTTAGAGGATTAAATAAAATCTGTGTATTTTACAGAGTATTAAAAAATGTACAAAACATTTTCGCCGAGCCCTGAAGGCCCATCTATTCCGTGCGGCCGGCCTGGCGTAGTTTGGACTGTGTTTCAGTGGGGGGGTTTTGTATGGGTGTGTTTTTAGAACAGGCCTATTATTCAATTCGATTTTAAAACAGAAACTATTTATTTATTCGTGGTTTTTAGTATAGCCTGTTCACCGCCCTGAGTCCCGCAAGGGAGATAGGGCGGTATATAAATTTAATAAATAAATAAATAAATAAAATAATTAGTTTTCTTCAACATACATTACATTTCAACATGCAACTTGGCTGCCAAAACTTCCAAAATGACGAAGTACCTCAGCAATATTGTTTTTTTTCTTACCTGTAGATGTCGATGGCTGAGCTCCATCATCACTTCCGTTGGTGATATTTCTAGTGGGCTGTTCTGATTTGGGGCCAACGATCTCATCGCCAACAACTTCAAATTCCAAATCTTTCGCAAGGTCTTCGCTATTCAAAAAGACACAGACAAGAATAAGCTTCTATGGGCGAGGCTGCCTGGTTAATGAGAAGTGTTTCTGAGCCTCCTCCAGGTTCCTGCCATTGGCCAAGAAAAGCCACAGATTTGATCTCTCTGCTAGCAACATCTCTGTCATTCTTTCTGCAGAAATTCTGATTTCAGCAATATCTCATAAAGTTGGATTTGACCTTCCTCACCTGTGTAGCACATTGATGAGTAGGGTATAATCCTGCAGAAAGTCATCCGCTTGCAGCCGAGTGCCGTTTCGAATCCCAAATTCTGACAACATCTTGTGGTTATTTGCTGTAAACAAGGAAGGAAATCAGAAAAAGGACACATGTAATGTTTTATGAAAATGTCATTAACCTACAAAATTGTTATAATAATCAAACACAAGGCTGGCAAAACATTGAATTATAGTCAGTTCTTTGCCTGACTGAAAAAAGTGGGAGATACATGTACCATATTTGAGAAAGGAATATGCACAAAAGATGTAAATGTTTTATGGAAGTGCAGGAGCCAGTGTTTTCAGAATTACTTCTTCCTTGACCAAACAGTTGCTTTAACAATGACTCAAAATACATTCTTACTCAACCCCCATGTCTAACTGCAAGCAGGCCATCTTCCAGCCTGATATGCACTCCTCTTTGTAGTTCAGCTCAGGGTAGAAGAAGGACTTGAGAACTCTTCCCCTTCTTTCTCATTTATCTCTCCCACTTCCATATTTGCCCAGGTGAGTCACTGTCCAATCCTCATTTGTGAAACCTTTTCTGCTTTCCCTCTCTGTCATCACAGGTACCGTTTTCCTTGCATCTCGCACTTCTAGCAAGGACACAAGGAGAATAAGTTTTGATTCCCAAAGAAGCCACTGAGAAAAGGGAACGTCCGTGCTCTCCTTTCACGGGTTTTTCCTGCTTTACAAGTGGCTGAAGAAGGGAAATCTCTCCCCCCACCACTGTTCTCTTTTGCTTCTTGGAAAAGGAGGAGGAGAATAAGGGATGAGGGTGACCTGTCTAAGCAGCAAATTTTTCCTTGAAGGCTGCTGCCATTGTTGAAGATCTCGGCTTTCAATCCTGTTATTTCTGCCTGCAAACACTGCAGCTTTTCACCCTTTTGCTGCTTCGACTGCAAGCAGATTTTAGTGAGTGAGAATTTACTTTTGATTTTGCCTTGTTGTCTTACTATTAGACAACAAGGGGAATGAAAATTAATTCAGTTGTAAAGGTAGTGAATTGAGAAGAGGATATGTTTGTTAAATTAATTATAACCAGAAAACAATGTAATGTGCTTTCAGAAAAAAATAAGGCGTTTGTTTCTATTGTGGTGGGACAGAGTGTTGTGGAGTTTGGACAAAGCAATACTGATGAAATGTAACATAAAGAAAGTTGAGAACTGTTTTTTTCCCCTTTTTTTAATATTCACCATCCTGTTTTAGCTTTAATTTCATACCTTCAGTTTCTCCTTCTTCTGATGAGATGAGAATAGTTCCCTTTCCATCTTCTATTTGGACATCAGGCGCTACCATATTAAATTTCTCTTTAACTATCTGTTAGATGAAAATATACTTTCAGATGCTAAAATTCTTTCTCCCTTTCTCTCTAAATTAAAAACAAGAATGTTAAACATCGGCCGGGGCACCACAGATCCTGGGGAGGCGCATTCTGTCAATGCCGTCCAAGCAGGGGTTGAATGGGGAAAGTGCAACTGATTTACCTTGTCTTGCAGTGTTAGAACAGTGATTTTGTAGACATTAAGTTTCACCGTCACTTCTGGTTTACTTGCACAAACATAGCAGTTAGGATTGGGGGGGTCCAGAGCACATGGAACAAGCAGCTTCTTTTTGGGGTTAGGTTGTTTGTTCAGGAAGATCTTGGAGGAGGAAACAAATCATAGATTCAGGAGGGCCAGGGAGAAAAGAAAAGTAATCAGCTGCTACCACACTTACCGCTCTGCATTGCTCAATTTTTCCTGAGAGAATTTTTAGACCCTCCAGCACTATCAGACCAGCTATTATGGCATTGGTAGTAGCTATAGCAGGGATGATGTTTCCTGCCATTGCTGAAAAGGAAGCAAAAATAGGATGCTTTTCCTGCATGTAGAAACAACAGAGCAAGTGTTTTAAAAAGCTTAGGGAAACCAAAACTTACATTTAATATCAAACTTGCTCTTCATGTTCATACTAAAGATATGCATCCTGAGATTTGCAGCAGAAGTGACAAAATCCATGGCAGAAAGGTCATCCTGTAAACAAGATTTCTATCTTCAGTTAACAAGAAAGTATCTACAGCCCCATCATGAAGTATAAATATAAAATATATGGGTCATTTTCTTCAGTTTCGTATATTTTCAAAACCTTTCTTGCACATTTGTCCAGTAAAGAACATTTTCTAATGGATTCATGTCGCAGCCTTCATTTCATCTTAAATAGCATTTTCTGGCTCTGTTCAACAATATACAGTAGGCTACTTCTTAGCTAGCAGGCTGGTTTATTCCTCTGCAGTAAACAGACTCTCAGACATTTGCTGAACTAACCTTATCCCACACAAGCTCAGCTCCATCACCTTTTTCTCCCAGTTGAACTCTCAGGGTCTCTATGCTCCTAGCGAACAAATGTGCACAGCTCTTTACATCTAAAACCTGCTGGTCCTTGAGGCCCAAGGGAGACTCCTTCTGCTGGTTAGATGCGCTGCTGTCTTCAGATGCAAAAGGAGAAAAGAAAAACTGAGCAAGTTGTTCTTTAAAACATTCTAAACTGAATGCAATTTCACATCAAATATATTATTTGTACATTAATGAGAGTTCCACTCACTCTGCAACTATTACAAGCACAAATACACATCTGAAGCAAATAAACAGCAGCATTAATTTATAGTTTTTAATCAATTTAGTTGTATTTTAATGGTTTTGTTTTTCAACTGTTTTGATGGTTTTGTTTATGTGAAATTGTGTGCTATAATGAGTGACTATACATTAAATGAATAAAACGACTGGGTGTTTGTTTGTTTTTTGTTACCAAAGTCCTTGGGAATTGGATGGCATACAAATTTAAAGAGCAACAACAACTTGTCAAATTTAAATGATGTAAATACACAGTTCTGCTGAAGGCCAGTATTGAAATTCTGTTTGGCTGATTCAGATATTTTCAACTCTTAATCTAAAAATGCTTACCTTGATTTTGTATTTCATTCCAGTCCAGAGGAACAGGGGGTTTCCTTTTTCTCCAGAGCTTATCCATTGTTAACAGGTACCTGATATCATCTTTGAAAAGCTAGAAATCCAGATTTGGAAAGGAAGCTTAATATTAAGGGATGCTCTTTTATGCTATAAATATTAACAGCTCTCGGATTAGGGCTGATTGGGAATATTAGAGCTGTTTCAAAGAGACACAATCTTGAAATTTGCTGACAATAATAAATTTATGGAATATCTTAAATTGTTGAATGCAGTTTTGTGTAAATTTGATAAAGTGAGCAAAATTAACGAACATTTTGTGAACTCTAAAGGTTTAACATCAACTGACGTAGCCTAATGCAGGGGTCCCCAACCCCCGGGCTGTGGCCCACTATTGGGTCGTGGCCTATGCAGAACCGGCGTGACTGGTGGGCCAGCAGTTGAGCTGCACGCGCATGTGTGTGCCAGCCCAATGCTCACATGATTGGAGCTGTGCGCACATGATGACTACTATAGTACCATGTTTCATTTAATTTCATCACTACATCCTATTGTACAACTAGGCATTATGGAACTAAGTCCATTATAGACATTTACTTCACAGTTCTGTTTTTCTTCAGCTTGCAGAGACATAAACAGTGAGCATGCCCTACCTTAGTGAAAAGCTTAACAGCATCGTAGCCTGTTGATTTAGCCCACTCCTTGGTTGAAACCCGTTTGATGTCCCCATCCACATTTGAGGCTCTTGCTCTAGCCTCCACTTCCGCTGGCTCCCCTGTCAATAATGGGAGATGTTACATTCATTACTAAGACCTTTTGCCCACGGCCTTTTGCCCAAGGCAGGTACTTCTTAGGATACGTGGATATCATTTAGATTCCAAGACATGTATGTTCTTAATCCAAACCTTTTAAGGAAACGGCTAAGACTTTGATGGTCTGGGTAGCGACGTTTTGGTGGCAAGGCCCTCTGGGAGAAAAGCCTGGTGAGAAGCTGTGAAAGGTTCTGGGCCCCCATTAGGCAAAGCAAAGGGCTCGTTTAAAGAACAAAGAAGAATTTTACACTTACAAGCAGCTTCAGGATCAGCTCTGTCAGGAGACACCTCTTGATCAGCATCTTCTTCTCCAAACAGCTGGCTATGGGTTCAAACACACAAGATGTATAATTTCATGGTGAGCAAAGGATGTCTTTTTGGAATGTCTGCTGACTTTAGCCCAATTTAACACTATATCACACAGGCAAGTGTTTAAGAACTAGAGAGAGAAAAAAATCCCACAGTAAGAGTTAGAGATGCTGTATGTCCAAATCAGTCTTGATCTGGATTCAAATATTATACAGCAGTCCTTGACTTATGCCGTTGGTTTAATGACAGTTCAAGTTACAACAGCCTAGGAAAAAGTGACTTATCGCCTTTGAAATTAAAAGCATTGCACCATCCCTGTAATCAGAACTGAAATCTGGGTGCTTGGAAACAGGCTCACATTTACAACAGTTGCACCATCTTGTACTCAAGCGATCAGGATTTGCAACCTGATCCAACTGGCATTCAGTTGGAATTTGCTTTTCTCTAATCCATTATTTTATGCGGCGACAAAGGCAGGTTTTGGTCTTCTACATGTCACCCTTACAGAAGTTTCATAACTGCCTCTGCATCCTCCTGAGAGTTCGCTTCTCGGGGCCAAATATACCACTTTCCTCAATCTTTCCTTGAGGGTTTCTAGTGCCTGGATCATCCTTTGAACCAATTCCAAATCATCTGATGATTATCTGTAAAGAACAGACTGCCAGTATTGGAATTTGTCCAAAAGGGCCCTGCCGGTTATAATACTCTTGGTATTCATCATTCAATGCAGCTTTTAAAAGAAGAATCTCTGAAGAATTATTATAAAAACTTCAGAGATGTTTCCACAGAAAAACAGGCGCTCTTGGCTGCTGCAACTGTTTACATTTACAGCATGCTGGCTGTAATGATTCATTACGTCCAGGTTTCTTCTGTAAGATGCGATCCCAGTCCTGGCAGATAAATCTAAATAAAGCAGGTACAGAGCCCCAGCCCAAGGAGTTGCTTCTCAGCGCTCGCAGGGCCGAGAGAAGCGGAACTCCTCTGGGACTGGAGCAGGAGAATGGCGTTTTCCCCTTCCAAAGAGGCAGCTCACTTGAATAAATACTTTGCCCACACAATGCAGTGGATGGGTTCAGACGGAGTGTTCCGAATGGTGCAGCCTGGAAACGTTTTCTGGGTTGGCTTAGGATGACATTCATAACACTCTGTCACTCCCTATTGAAAGAAAAAACAGGGGAAAAAACGCCGTAGAGTATTGATAATTTTTGAGGGTTACAATGCTGCAGCATCAGAGACCAGAAAGATAATAATGTCCTACCTTTTTGATAACAGTGACTTGCCCAAGATAGCCTGCGGTTCCACTTTCTATAAGAGGGATATCAGCAGCCAAACACATCCTGTTCACGTGGTTACGGGCAGCTGGGCAAAGAGATGACCATTACTGACTTCCAAGAACCAAAAGATCTACGTTCAAAACTGCCACATTTCTCCCGAAAGAACAGTGATGTCAGTCCTACAAAATAGACCTGACTAAAATAGCTGTCTTCCAATATTTGAGGGGCTTCACAGAGGTCAACCTATTCTATGCACCCCATGTTATTATGAAATACAGTGAAAGAGATGTAGCAAATATTTGGGGTTACAAATGTATTTGTCTGTTAAAAAAATGTAAGATGCAAAGAGAAATCTCACCTCTGTTATCTAAGGCATTCATTACTAGGATGAACTGACGAAAAAATTCCACATTATAATCAGGGCTGCAGAAAAAGATCACATACCTGTTAGTTAAATCAAATGAAACCTATGTAAATACAACCTTTTCCAAACATCAAATCACTAGGCTTGCAATTCCACTGGTTACCCAGTCCATTACACAAACTGCATGGATTAGCAGGTTAATTCAAAAATACTTTCAGTTAATATATCAAAACAGTTTGAAGAAAAATAAAATGGGCTGTTTTATTTCAGGCTGGAAAGCTAATTGATAGAAGATCACTGCTCTTTCCACAACCTGTTTCTTTAAGCAAAAGCTAGTTACGATCCAAACAAAAACATTTTATTTTCTGAATAAAATTGACTCTGTTATATCTAGGCAGATATCTAGCGAAATCTGTCTTTGTTTGGAATATGCATAGCTGATAACAAGGTGATGGTTTCAGAAGTTTCAGGAGCTATCAGATATTCTGTGTTACCAAATCAGAATTAAGTAAAAAAAGAAAATTCAAATGGTCTGATATCTTACAATGCTACAAGTTATGGAAGAAACTCAGCTGTGTGTGATAAAAAAAATTATTTCCAAAATACACATTTTTAAAAAATAAGCACTAAAAACACTTAAGAACAAGAATCAGACATACTTCATAATGCTGTCATGATAAGCAATAATATTAGCTTGTGGGTGAAATTGTAGCACGCTTTCCTTGGCAACCTGCAAGAGATCAAGAAAGCATGTTTATACCCAAGAACCGGGGGCTGGGGACCCCCTGCTCTAAGTCCTAAACAACTTATGATTTTACTTAGTGCCCAGATCTGAATGGCTTTGGAGTTGTAATTTTTGTTTGTTTTTTAAATATATTTTTGTTATTCCTTGTTTCTTTGATTTTAACACAGTACTAGAAACCCAAGGCCACAATTTGTAAGTTAGAAAGACACAAAATTGAATAAAATAAATGAATATTTAAGGAACAGTTTGTACAATGAAAAATGGAGAGGAACAAATGAAAATGACTTCTTGAGAGGATATAAATGGTGAATAATTTAAATTAGGTGAAAAATATAAGAAACTGTGTATACTTAGGATTCCTCTTACCTGAGCTTTTGATCTCCCAACGTGCTTCTTTTGAAACAAGAACTGCCTATTGAGATTACTGACATCAATGGTATCCAGATCAATCTAGAAATATAGTAATTGTAGTTACCAGATCTGTTCAGATGAATTAACAAAAGCATATGTTATGCATATTAGAGATCACGGTATTGCTTTTTGGATTAGGAAGGACCCAGAAATATGGACCACCCCTTTTCTGTGCACAATAATCTTGTACATCCATGAGTGGCAAATGGCTCAAATGGGTCTCTTCTTTGTATGCTTAAGACTTCACATAGGGGCTTTGATAATCCCATAATTATTGGAATGCAAACAGAAAATTTGAGTCCAGGTTCAGTCATACTTAAACTAGAATAATTGAAATCAGTGAGACTTTGGTTAATCAAAGTATCAGTGGATTTGCTCCCAGTATAATTAAATCTGAATCCAACCTACTGCGCATTAAAAATATACCCTTCTATCCTATTTTCTAGCTTTTACTTTGCAGTAATCAACAAGTAATAACTGATTTTCATTTGCATTATAAAATAAAATCAGTGATGTTCCAATATCATAATTTGTTTGTCCTACCACTATGTCCCGGTGAAGTCAAATTAAAGAATGAGATTAATCAATAAAACGTAGCTAAACTAAGCTTTATTAGCAGAAAAAATGTTACCTATACCCATCCCATACAGGTGCAAAAGTACACTTATCTCAGCTAGAAATATCTATAAGGACATAGCAGTTTATGGATGTCTGAAAATATCATTTGAAATCCTCTACAATTTTTGTATTATTTGTGATATTAAAGTTTGAATTTTAAGCATTTTATATTTCCTGCATATCCCAAGCTGTTGTGAAAACAATGCACAATTCTTTTACAAATACACAGCAGTCATTGTACACACTGAAACAGACTCCTCCCAATCTTAAGGAATTTTGTAAATAACAACTTTGTAAATAACAACTTTGCAGGGAATAGATTTCAAAGAGTTGCAATCGACAGCAGAAAAAGCTCAGTTATGAATAGACAATCTTGTAGCAACCACAGGCAAACTATAAGTATAAAGACCTATTAAATGCATTTATAAAACATATTCAGTTTCACTAGTTTTAACCTGGGGAGGTCACTTTTTATCTTAATGTTGAGCTAGTGTAAATTGCAATGTACTAATCCAGGAAAACGGGTTAACGTATAACTTAAGTGAGCTACTTTGCACATACTTTCATAAGATTTCAAAAGCACCTAACGAATAAAGAGAATAAGGCTTCAGATATGAAGAGCAGAAAAACTGAACCCAAAATCCAGACCACTCGTCTAAGGTGAACTGCCTGCCCTGACAGGAGCCCAACAGACAGACAGTTCTGGGCGGCCCACGAGGGCCGAGGCTGCTCTTTTCCTTCCTTTGTTTCTTTCTTTCCAGGCTCTCCGCGTGGAGGTTCCGCCCTCAGCAGCCCCCACTTCTAAGCGGGCCAGGCCACAAAACTGCCCGCAAAAGCCTTAGAGGGACCCCTGATCGGGGCAGCTCCGGACGGCCGCTCCCTCGCCATCTGCCCGGACCAGGCGGCGGGAAGGGCGGCCGAGGGGGCGGCGGGAGGCGGCCCAGGGTTCTCGCGAGGAGGCCCCGGGCCACCAGCTCTGCTGCAAAGGAGGCCGGGTCCCTCGGGCAGCTCCCTCCGCCGGACACCGGTTGCAGCTGCGAGCCCCGCCGCTTCCCGCTCTCCGGCGTCCCCGCCTGGATGCTCAGCCGGTGCGCCAGGGCTGCTCTCCCGGGGACCCTCCGGCCCAGCCCCGGCCCGCCTGCCCTCCGGGGAGCCCCTCGGAAAGGCCCAGCGCCGGGCGGCGGGGAAGGCGCCCCCCCCCCGCGGAGGAAGGAGGCGCCCTTCCCGCGCCGCCACCAAGCCCCGCCCCTCCCGGGGGTGGAACGCGGGCGGCCCGCGGGCGCCGAGCCGCGCGAGCTCCCGGGCCTCACCACGTCGATGTGGGCGAAGCCGGTGAGCACCAGGTCCTTGAGCAGCTCGCAGCCGATGCCGCCGGCGCCCACCACCAGCACCCGGGCGCGCGCCACGGCCTGGGCCAGCTCCCCCTGCGGGGCCAGCGCCGCCGCCGCCGCCATCCGAGCGCTGAGGAAGCGGGCGGGAAAAGGGACGGCCAGGGACTCCCGCGGGGCGCCGCGCATGCGCCGCTCCTCACGCCGCCTCCGGCGACCGTCACCACAGAGCAGGAAGCGTTCTCCCAGAGCGGCCGCTGCCCTCGCTGCTCGGCGGCCCCTAGCGGCCGGCAGGCAGCAGCGGAGACAGAGCCCAAAAATGAGATTAGAACTCTCCGTCCAGACCCCGCACGGAATCGCCTTTGGTGGAGACCGGAGACTGGGAAAAATCCATGCCACCCATACGGGTGAGAAGGGAACTACACACACACATACACACACACACCCCTACAGTAACAGTAAAAAATACATGAAATCATCGCAACAGTACAATATTTATTAATCAAATTCATACCATGTTGCAGCCATGTGACTCTTGGTAGCTCACAAGATTAGGAACGTATACTAATCCCAACACAGGATATCAGGTCTCGAACGCCTGCTGGAAAAGCTGCCTTCTGCTTTCTCTGAAAGGCAGACTAAAGGGGAGGCAGAGGAAGGGACCTGTTAAGGTCATTCTAGAACACCAAAAAAGCAGAGCCTCCGGGGTCACATCCATGACCTCCCCGAAATGGAGAACAGATAGCTGCCTTTCCTCACAATCTCAGAACGGTCAGCCCAGCTGCAGCAGGAGATGCAGAAACCAGCCCCCGACATGAAGTGCTTGACAGTCGTGCATGGGGGCGCCTATGCAGAATATATGCTTCTGAGCCTGGACAAGGCTAGGCAGGTAGGACCAGTGGAGGACAACATTTCTCTTTTACACAAATTACAGGGCCTCGTGATACCTGGTTCAGTTTTCTTGTGTGTCTTCGGTTAGGCAAGGAATTAAATAGAATCTATTTAAACAATTGCTGGTCTGGATCTTCTTGTACAAAAATAAATTCTTCCAAGGGTGAAGAACAACCGGCTATCCAACAACTTTTCTCACACGTGTATACTACTGCTGTTCCAAATTCTATTGATGTATCTGCCAAAAAAAGAAGAGCTTTTTCAGGGTTATTGCCCTCATTACAAATGCATGTAAAAAGATAATTTATGAAAGTGTTGTCTTTAAAATTCAACCGCCCCCCCCCCCATCAGCACCATAACAGTAGTCTCTCAAAAAATGCCTCAAATGCTCAATACCTGAGGGAAGAGACAGGTCTTAACAGCCTTCTGGAAAGCAAGGAGGGACTGAGGCCTTTGTATTTTAGGGGAGAGGGCTGTTCCATAGGGTAGGCAGAGTTATAGAAAATGCTCATCTCCTGGGTTCCACCAGATTACACTTAACAGAGGAGATCCGGAACAAGCACCTTATCCAATCTAGTGGGATGGGCAGGTACCATCTAGGAGAGCAGATCCCTCAAATAACCTGGCCCTGTGGCATGCAGGGTTTTAAAAATGACACCCAGCACCTGGAAAGAAACGGGAAACAAGTGCAACTTGTGCAGCAGCAGTTAAGGGCAAGGTCCAGGCAGCCATAGCTCCAATGGGAGGTGACCACAATATGAGTCTGCGGTCATGAGCAAAACTCCCAGTCAAGGAATGGACACAACTAGAGCACAACATGAATTCATGGCAAGGCCCTGTGGACTGTCAGCTGCTCCTCAAGAACAGGAGCTAGAATATTCTGAAATTCACCTGGCAAGGGAAAAAAGCTAGAATCAAGATTGAAAATGTTACAAGAATCTAAAGAAAATGGAGGCTTTGGATTTCCGGACTGGGTTTTATACTGCCAAGCATGTGCGTTAACATGGTTAAAGGAATGGATTACTCTTAGAAATAAAAGATTACTATATTTAGAAAGATATGATGGTCCAAGCATGTGGAAAAAAATAATTTATTGTAAGAGAAATTCATAGGGTGAATGGAACAGCCAAACCCAGACTGACAAGGCATTTGCAAACAGAAGCAGTATATAGGCAGAAATTAGCTGAACAGCCTTCTATTCTGAAGTAGAACCTTCAGTTTTCTACCCAGCCTCTCTTCCCTATTTAAACCACAGAAAGGAGGATCCCCCCAGAAAATACTAATTGCAAGACAAAATCTTAATTCAGCTACCTACCATTTTCTCTGGTCTTTAGCATGTTGACTAGGGCTGGCATCAGTTGGAATTCAAAGATTCTCTTGCTTTTGCAGTTATTACAGGATGGGATTCTTGCCTGCAAGTCTGCAGATGGGTGGGTAATAAATAAAGGCTGGCCATTCCAGGAGTATCTAAGAGTCAAAAGGTCCCAGACATATTATTACCCCCAAGCTTCAATTTACAGAAAAAGCTATCCCATGGCAACTAAACAAAAAATACAGTAAAAATAGTTATGATAACTTTAGCAACAGCCATAGCACTTAGATTTATATACCACTCCATAGTGTTTTACAGCCCTCTCTGAGCGGTTTACAAATGTCAGCCTCTTGGCCCCCAACAATCGGAGTCCTCATTTTACCGACCTCGGAAGGATGGAAGGCTGAGTCAACCTTGAGCTCTGCCAGGATTAAATGCCAGGCTGTGCTCAGAGTTTGCCTGCAATACTGCATTCTAACCACTGCGCCACCATGGCCCTATATTAGTAACACATGGAATAAAAGTATAATAAAATATTTTTAAAAGAAAACATCAGAAGTGAAGATATTCTGTTACAAATGGGGCCCGGTTGCCGAGCACCCACGCCCCGGTCTGTGAACCTGCACCAGGCAGGTCTGAAATTCAATGCAACCTGCCAATTTGCAGCAACTGCTTTTCTTGTTTAATGTTTACAGCAGGTATACAAAATACTTGCCAGCTGAAGGCCGCTATTCGCCTCAGATCCTCCCCTTCCACTGGTAAAGGAAAGCGGCATAACCCCCTTCTCTATCGTCCAGGAACATCACTACATTATCAGTGGCCCCACTGCTTGGAGGAAAAATGTTTTGTTTTTAAATGTCTAAAAGCCTGCCTCCCATGATTTAGGATACTCCTTCTGCAAACCCTGCTCACAGCCAGACAAGAAACACTGGAATGTAAGGGAGGTATTAGGAGGGGGGCCAAAGGAATGCAAGAGAGCCCACTCGAAGCTTGCAGCTATGCCAACGCCTCAAGGTCAGGCAGCTGGAAAAGTCCAGCCCGTTACCCAAACAAAATGAACATAGTGGACTGGAGGAAATAAAGTGACTGTGGGATGGCTGGGGAGAAAGGGGGATGTTTACTTATGCTATTTCTGCGGGAACAGCTAGAATTAGCTTTTCTACATCCATTTCCATGCCAGCTCAGTAAATTATACTCTTGGAAAATGAAACTGGCCAAGGAGTCTTTATTTGCTGAATAAACTGCGTGGGAGGGTTGACAGTAGAGCTCAAATATATTCTAAATTCTAGCTTATTTCCAAACACATTCTGTTTTTTAATACATAGAAGCTAAATAAATGGACCTAACCTACCTTAAGATCTGTTCCTGGCAGGAGGAAATTCTTTTCATGAATTTGTAGAATATCTGGTTTTTCTTTTCAGCTTCATACTTCTCATACTTCTCCCCAGAACCATCAGTGGTGTAACTAAGCATAGAGAAGCACTGATATGACACCAATCACAATATTAGTAACAAATTCAGAAGTGTTTTCTACTAAACAGAAAAAGTGAAAACTATGGATTGGGATATCCACAGGATGTGGTTAAAATCCATGACAGCAGGATTGAAGCTCTGTCTGGAGGAAGATTTATCTATACTGTTTTGTGCTGTTGACTTTATGACTGATCCTGATAATTTTTTACATTTGTATTTTGTTATCTGAATGGTCTGTACTTTTGTGAACTGCTTTGATGCCTAGAATAGAAAACTATAAATATTCAAATAGCAAGTCTCTTGAATATACTCTGTTCTATGCTTCTCCTTCTCCACATCTGCAGACCTGGCTGTTGCTTGGTACAAATTTTCTGGCCACTCTAGGACCTTTGCAATCCAGGGGAAACTTTCAGATTAACCTTGACTCAAGCCTCACCCTGCTGACATCAAACGTTCCAAGTCCACATCCTCCCTCTGCTGATACTCCTTTAAAAGCCTCTGAGCGTGATCCAGGTCATCCCAACAAAGGTAGTCTTCTTCATCCACTACACTGATGTAGTAGGGCTGGAACTCGGGGACGCAGCTGGAGGGCTTGGTTCGCTCTTCCTGAGCCAGATTACAAAAGGCCCCCCCGGTATTCTTCCCCAGGCTCATCCTCTGGAATAGAGCTGCACAGTGTGTTTCTCTGGGGAAAGTGTTGAAAATCCCGCATGGCTCAGAAGAGGCCTCTTCACAGTCCTCTCCCCAGTCATCTGCTCCATTGCACCAGTCTGTGGCTGCTTGTGTCCTTTCTTGCTCCTATTAAACCAAGGGATGCAGAAGTAACTTACGCAGAGCCAGATCCAAGCAGTTCTAAAGCAGTTGCTTTAATCCAGACGAGGTCAGGATTTTTTAAAATATTCTTTTTTAATTCCTGTGAGCCATACTTGAGATGGGCAGCTACATAAACTTAACTAATAAATAAATCTGGCTGGGCCCTTCTGCTTGCAGAACAAAGCTATACCTTTGATCTCTTTATGCTTCTTTTAGGAGACACAATGCAGATTTTGCACAGCTGAAAACACCTTTGAAATGAACACATGGCTATAGAAAAAAAAACCATTTTAAATGATAAAGAATATTTGTAGCTTGGGGTTGAAATAAGGGGTACTTGGCGCTCTCTGAACTTGCAGGTGTTTCATTACCCAAACTAGGTAACATTATCAATGCTAGTAAGGTGTATATGTATTTAACTATCTGAACATTTTTTTACCCATTATAACCTAACCAATACATAGCGGAATATTTCTGCTTCACAGAGAATGTTTGTCTGCCCTTGCATCCAGCCTGGGAAGTTGATATAAAAAGGCATGTTAGTCTTCCCATTAATATTCCCTTTAACTATACCAAGCTATATACAGTAGCTATACTTAGATAAGGTGCACAAATATAATATATTCTGATGAAGACTACACATATTATCTTGTAGCATGTTGCAAGCTACCCTTGTTTCAACAGACTAATATATATAACACTCCCTCTCCCTGTTTCACTGACACTTAGGGACGAGTTCAGCCACTAAACTCAAGCTACTAGTTCAATGGCCATTAAATGCCCCAATTCTAATGTGAATTTCCTAACTGATAGTCCAGCAAAGGCTTGTACTTCTACATTGGAAGTTCCCCCAGGCAACGAGTTATGGAATATACTCTCGGTGGCCCACGATACCTGCTTCCCTGCGCAGTCTTGTATTTCTTTTCTTGGAACTTGCAAATACTGGGATCGTAACACCTTCCAGCTTTAAAAACATGGTACAGACAACAGCAAAACAGAAACAAATTAATTAATGCTAACAAAATTGCTTCACAGTAACTTTACTAGATTTGACTGCTTACTGCAAAAAAGTTAACCTGTATAAATCAAGAAATTTCTGACTTGTATTCCTTTTTTGCCTTGTTCTCACTGGGTGAACTAATGCAGGATGCCACCCGATTCTAAAGCAGGCCACTAGTCTATTTTGCTTTGCACAATATTCATGCAACGTACGGTCTGCTTTATTACCACCGATTACCTCAACAAACTAAAAAATAAACCATGGGTTATAAATCACAATGGCTGGGTTGACATAGCATACTAAGCCATACAGGCAGTCCTTGCTTAATGATGGCAATTTCCATCATAAACCAAATCATATAACTTCCATCGCTTAGAAATTACAATTCCCACAGTCCCAGTTGCCGTTGTTAAATGAGGATCATGGATTATTAAGCAAGGACCTCATGTGGCCACGACTTGTAACTTCCCACAAGCCAAATCAATGGGGAAGCTGGCAGGAAATCTGTCCCAGTCGGCTCACAAGGCCAGTCAGCAGGTGAGTGCTACAGAATGTGGCCAGGCAAATGTATGATAGGGAGTGACGGCAGGGGGATGTTGTGTAGCAGGCTCGTGGGGAAAAAAGCAGTGGGAGTGGCTTATGGGAGTGATTTGTGACCTTCTCTGCCGATTTCCCCATTGACTTTGCTTGTAGGAAGCCAGTAGAGATCACATGACTGGGATGCTGCAATCCTCTCAAGGATGGGTTGCACATACCACTTGTTCAATAGTGTCACAACTTCAAACAGTTGCTGAACCTGTAAATTATGCTAATGATTTGCTGGGGTTCCTGAACCAATTAGCAGCTCTGGAATATTCTTTACCACTCGAGGTCTCATCCATAACTCTCTTGCAAACTCTTACAATAGGAAGGGTCTACTTCTTGAAATTGCAGAAAATTTAAAGAACTTTACAGAGCAAAGTATTAGATCGTATTACTTCTTAGTTACGTACACAAGTCTCACTTAAGCACTAGAGTTTGCCCCTCAAAAGCGGAGATGAAACCCAAACCACCTTTCAGAATTCCCCCAGCAGCTTTTCGTGGCACAAGCAAATACGTTGATGACACGGTGGTAGGGCGAGCCTTCAAGGGAACAATAGACTTGCACCACGTGCAGCAAGCCAGCCCCGCAACTCCCGCAGGCAGGATGGGCCACAGGCGCCGGGAGCCTCCAATCCTGGGAGAAAAGGGAAAGAACCGGAAGTTGTTTAACTTGTTTAATAAAGTATCTTCCTTCCGTCCTTCCTTTCTTCGTTCTTTCTTTCTTTCTTTCTTTCTTTCTTTCTTTCTTTCTTTCTTTCTTTCTTTCCTGCAAGTTGCCACGCAGCGCCAGAGAGCCCCGGCCAAGGTCGTGGCTTCCAGCTACTCCCTTCCCCCCCCCAACCGCCATAAAGCGGGCGAGGTCAACTTCGGCAGAGCGTTTCGGCCTCGCAGCGAACGCCTGGCCACCCAGCCCGGGGTGGGTGGTTGATAAGAGAAGCGTCAGCCGCGCTCCGAGAAAGAGCAGCCGGGACCGACACGCCGTCCTGCGTCGCCGCCGCCGCCGCCCCCTCGCTGTCGCCAGCACCGCGGGGCAAGAGCGCGGCTGAGCTGCGGCGCCTCCAGCGGGAAGGCTCAAGGGGCGCGGCGGGGACGGGCTCGCGGCCCTCCGAAGATCTTCCCGAGCTTTCCGGCGGGGAGCCAGGCCCGAGCGAGCCCATCACCGCCCGGGCGCCCTCAGACTGTCCCACCCAGATCGCCGGGGGGAGGCGTCGTCGTCGTCGTTCAGCGGGTCCCCGACCCACCGGAGATCCGCCCAGCTTGCTGGCGGCGCCCTGCCACGGGAGGCCCTCGCCCGGCGGGACGGCGGCGTCGCACAGCCCCAATAGCACCCGGGGCGGCGCGGTCGCCATGGCGCCTCCGGCCACCCACGTGGCGGAAACAGCGGCAGGGCGACCGGAAGCGTGGCGCGCGCCCGCCCCCTGGAGACGGCAGGCGAGGACGGCCAAATGTGGGCGCGCGAAGCTGCTTCTTTCCAGCCGGCTGGGAAGGGGCATCGCGGGCAGCGGTGGGGGGCCGCCTTGCTGCCCCGGGCGGGCCCCGCGTCTCCTCCGACGCAGCTCTTGCGCGCCTTTCACCTTCCTGACCGGCTACGGCTACGGCAATTCCGCCTCCGTGGTTGATAAGAGAGGCGAGAGAGCGGAACGCTGATCGCGGGGCTCCTCCTTGGGCAGCCGGTTCGCCCAGGCCTCGGAGGCAAAGCCAGGAGTAACCAAAATAAAACATAAAAGTCTGCACGTTTTTCTAACTTCAGGCAGGCACAGATTTAAATCATTTCCCGTTTTGAGATTAAAATCCCTGCTGAGCGTTGGTTATTGAACAAGATCTGCCTCCCTCCAATCGAAGGTCATCCAATCTTTCATTTTGCAGTCCAGAGTCGTCTCTTAAATGTAAATGTGCAAAAACTGCATCGGTGGGATGAGAGCAAACATTCTCAGCTTCCTATGGCTGAGTCACTGGTTTTCAAAACCAGAAATTGGAAATCTTGATTTTCTTGCACATCAAGTGTGTTTATCCTTTTTTGGCTTCATTGTGGTTTAGATGATCCTAATACAGTAAACCTATTCTCTGTATTTTGATACCGAATGCCAATAGAAGAACATGGACCATTAAGATAATGTAATATAAGAAAAAGATCAAAACTTTAAAATTTAGGCCAGTTAAGTTTAATACTAAGCTTGTTTTCATCCAAAGCTGTGAGGCTATAAGTTTAATTGTTAAACAGGTGATCAAACTGTGGTCTTAAAACAAGTGAGCCAAAAGAAGTGGCCCAAATATCTACGTTTGAAATATGATGGAGCTGTAAAGAAATTTCACAAAGATTAATTTACTTATTGAATGGTTTTATTCTGGCTTAAAATAGAAGACCCACTTTTCCGTAGCAAGATACACTGAAGGGATGTCATGCCCCAATTAGTAAACTCAAATAACTGATGGGTAAATCGGAACCAAATCATACCTTCATAACGTCTCATTGGTATTTACAATTTATCTGGTTTAAATAAGTTTGGGACACCTTATACAGTATACATAGTTATTGCAACAATACAGCATTTGCCTTTTGTCTAAAAAGCCCCCTCAAAACTGTTCAGTATCATGATTTGTGGATTCCAAAAAAGGCATTGTTGTGAACATGCAGAATATTACTAAACAATAGTATCTAATTCTACAGTTGCCAAATAATTGACCTCATATGGAAATGAATTACAAAATACTTCCTTATAGTGCTATACAAAAAATATAAAATTATGATTCTATCACCTTAATATTCCCATTTGCTAACAGTGCATTTATCCACATTTTATCACGACTGAACATGAAGGAAAATGAACAAAAATTCAGCAAATTAGATAAAATATTTTAATCTTTGGATCCCTTTATTCTTGTGGCTTTCAGATATACATAAAAATACAAATTATTAAAGATCTGTATCTAATTATAACTTAATAGCAAAAGAAGTCATAACTAGTTATTCAGAATTAACCTCAGTTACTCCAGGCAAAATCACTCTAGTGATACTGGGGTAAAAATGAACAGTCAATGTCTCCAAGCTACAGTCCATCAAAACTCTGGCAATTGCAGACACTAAGAAATCACTTTTAATTGAGTATGCCAACAATACAAAACATTTTAAGAATCGATACATGGAGACATTTCATTTTTATTCCAGGCACCTCAATGGGAACAATTCAGGGGCTGGTTCTTTTTTCACTTACTATCATAACGTGACTTTCAAACTGTGCATAAAGTGTTACAGTTTATCTTTATCTAAATAGTCCCTTAGTGTGGTCCAGTCCTTCAGCAAGACCAAAAACTAGAAAATGAATTTCTTGCAAGAGAAATATTTTAATCCTTCTGAATAATGGAAGAACATTTCAAATATTTATTGGTAGTCAAAATATAAAAACAAACAAATTTAAAGCTGAAAAGCTAGAAAGAAACCTTCCAAACATGTGTTTAGCATTTCAACACGGCAGTTTTGTAAGACTTAAAAATGTTTATTCTTAAAAAATTAGTTGCTTTTTATACAGCTATACAAAATCCCTAGTGTTTCTTTGGCAATGGGATAATCATGGAATTATACAACTATAAAAAGCTTCCTTTGCCTAAGAAACAGCATTTTCAATGTTTATACTTTCTTTACTGACAAACCAAATTTTCTACTGCCCAGCATCCTGTTTGACAAAAGTTACAACTATCTGAGAAGAGAGATTATAGGATTTCAAATACAACCTTCACAGGATCAACACACTCACAGTACTGACGGCCTTCTGCATACAATTGTCTTTGCAGCCTGCAGCAATTATAAAATACAATTTTAGTTCAGAAAAACCCTTTGTGTAATGAAAAAAAAAATACTAAAACTCCACAGAAGTACTGCTTTATACTTTAACTATATGTAAGAAATTATTTAAGTTTTCTATCTCAAATATATTTAATATTGTTTTTGAAGATGGCCATATTTTCAAAAAAAGCTACTGCTCCTTTGAAATTAAAAACAAACACCAGTGCTGGTGAAGTTTTAACAGCAAATGAACATAATTCTTTGCAAAAAACCAACACCTTTTCGGTACCATGAAGATCAGCAAGTCCACCTGCTTTCAAATTCTTTGTAGATTATGCTGCAACTTTGTTGTCTTTCTAAAAAGTAATATAAGATTAACATTATTTTTGGTTCAAGCTGATATAAAGTCAATTTGATCAAGAACATAAACATTTTGAAAGATGGGCAGCCATACAAATTTGATAAATAATAAACTAATAAAATTTTCAAAATGAATGAGTTTCATTACATCTACTTTACCAACTATGTGTTATATAACATAAATAACAATAACTACTGTACATCAAAATATGAATGAAATAGAACAATTTCTGCTCTTGAGAAAAAATTAAGGCATGCCTCTTACTTTAGTGCCTATGTTTAGTCTGTGAAAAGTCCCAATTCATTGCCTAGTACAGATGGAAAGATCCTTGCTATTGCTGGGGAGTATAGCTTAATGATGTAAGACAGAGGAGTGATATGACTTGATAAAAAGGAAACTTCACCATGAATTTGTAGCCCATTTATTGTGGTGCTTAATTAATTAATTCAATGAGGCACCAACCAGTGGTGGAAAAGGAAAGGAAAAACTGGCACAAAGATTCACAGAACCATTTCAGATTTTCTCTTTCACTGTACTTGTAAGATCATGCTATAAATAGTTTTATGATAACCATAAAGATATACTGAGATAATGGTACCATAAGTAAAGAAAAAAGTGAGTGAATTATATAAACTATTTCAGTTCTGTAAGTAGCACGACAATTAGCAATTTACAGATAGTAATAATATTGGTAACTGCCTTACCCTATATTCAAAATCCGCAAACTCCCTGCCAGCACGGCCACCTCTGAATCCACCACGAAAACCCCGAGGAGCATGGAAGGTTCCTCTTGCGTTTCCACGTCCTCTACCTGCCCGGAAGCCACCACCTCCTCCGCTTCCCCCTCTGCCTCTGAATCCCCCCCGACCACGGTTTGAACGCAATGGGATTCCAAATGTCTCTGCATTTATTCTTCTTTCCTCTGCCCAGGTTGGTCTTCGTTCTCTGAAAGTTACAGAAGTGATATGTTGCTGTTGCTTCAAGTCATGACCAGTTTTTTCATAAAAAGATATCTGCACCAAATGACCACTAGAAATGCCAGGGTTAGTTAGCAAAATGAAAGGTAAAAACTGCATTACAGCACATTATGTAACCTGTTTCTCAAACCTTTAGTAGTAGATACCCAAAGGAAAAGAGACAGGTGAATTTAGAAATGCCAGCATTTTCATTAAGTTCCACTTGGGAGAGAACTGAGATCAGAAGGAATTCATTAAACTGTTGATGAAGTGACGCAGTACTTAGAAGTCTCCCAAATGTAAAAAAAAAAAAATAGGTTGCACCTTTTTGCAAGAGAAAAATGATGAAACAACTTTGTCCACTGCCTCAGCCTTGGATTTTGAGAGAACCTGCCTGATTTTAGCAGAAGTCTCAATCTCAGTGTCAGGTCTGCCATCTTCACCACACTCTGCTTTGTTGGCATCCTGCCATAAAATGCAGGGGAGAGAGAGAAATTGGGGAGGTAGGAGGGGGGAATGACAGGATGACAGGAACCAAAGGTGTCAATCCAGAACAGATTGGCCATGAGAATGGAATGCAAAACTCCACCAAAGAGGCACCAAATATCATTGGAACTGGTCAATGGGGGAGGACCAGGGAAGAGGGAAAAATGCAGACTTTGCTTGGGAATATTCAGATCCAGCTTTGCTTATGCTGTAACCACTTGACTTTAGTAAAAGTAAACCTTTCACTTCAAAAATGGAGTCGAGGGTCTTTCTTTCCTAAATGCTCAAGTCGGGACAAGCCTGAAACTCGAAGTCTCCATCTATGGTTCATATGGCCTGCAGCAAAATGAGCAGAGTAGAATGAACTGTGGCAAGCCTGAGTACAGAAGAAAGATTATAGTTATAAAAACAAGTTACTAATATTTGCGTTAAATCAAAAGTTGCACCCACCTATACGATGCACTAGTCCAGTTCATTCTACTGCCTTCATTCTGCTTAATGTGAAAAAGAAACTTCAGTTCTCTATTCACATTCAAAATTCTGGCTCAGACATTCTACATGTTAGTATCAAAAGAACATTGTGTGTAGCTTGCTCAGAAAAACCTGGTACCTGTTGTCATCACAAGAAATGTTATCAAAGAAAGACTTGGTTTTGTCATAGTAGCAATTTGGGCCAAGAGGGTCTTCATCATCTGCATTGCCTTCGCTGTTTTGGGTGTCAACACCTGAATCGCCTTTATCTTCCCCATTCACAGGTTTTTCAGGCTTATCCTCTAGAAAATCAAAAGGGGAAAAGAAAAGAAAAAGACCAACCTCAATGACCATTCTAGGAAAATAATGTCTGAAAAGACTGATAACAGTTTAATTTCACTATCACTGCCTGATCTTCTTGGTGTAGCTACTTTTGGAGCAGAACAGTTCAATGACTGCTAATGGCATTGTCACATGGGGGAAGGGAACCCCAAAACTGGGAAAACACACAAATGGTTCTTTTCGTACCCTTTTACCACATTTTACCATATTCTTGTAACTAGCAAAAACTAAAGTTGCACCAGGAGATCAGCTAGATCCAGATTTAGTCACATTTAGAATCAAACTACTTGAAATCACAATGTCATGATGATTTTCAATCTATTCTAAGCACAATTAGGTATAAACTGAACCCACTGGAAACTCTATAATTACATTTTATTAATTCAAACAATTTGGGTACTTAAATCTGGTGCATACACAGTTGCATTTTAGAATGTAAGACAACACAATTACTTCAGGGAAAAGGAAAATTATGTAGGAGAAAATTCAAAGACTTTGACTATGTCTAAATGAAGCCTCTCTTCAACAAAAGCACCCATAAGATTTAACTCCACAGTCAGCAAGCCTCATACAAATAAAAAAGGCTCTGTTCACCACTTACCTTTCAGTTTTAGCTTATTTTGAAATTCACGATCTATTTCATCTTTATTAAACTGTGCATTTGCACTTTCAAAGTCAAAATCCTTCTCAAACTTCATGGGAACATCCCGCCTCACACCAAACCTTCCTCGGCCTCCTCGATGGCCTGCCCGGCTCCTCCGTGTAGGTGCCCCTGGAACTGCAGCAAAAACAAAAAACAAAACCAGGGTCTAAAGGGCTCCACAGGTTTCCAGGTTTTGGTAAACAGCATCTTCAAATGACATTCAACACTGAACAATGGGCAATATTTTGCTTGCTAATACTAATAATGTGAAACAACTTATATCTGATGTCACCAGACAAAATCAGTTTACTGAAGACATACTGAATGTTTTATTTTGGATGAATTAGTTTAAAAAGTCAC
Source organism: Protobothrops mucrosquamatus (assembly GCF_001527695.2). Classification (NCBI taxonomy): domain Eukaryota; kingdom Metazoa; phylum Chordata; class Lepidosauria; order Squamata; family Viperidae; genus Protobothrops; species Protobothrops mucrosquamatus. The sequence goes on along the minus strand of NW_015386445.1, from coordinate 493,339 downwards.
AGAAATCCTGAATGAATGTGCTTCATAAGACTGAAGATTGTTCTACTCCTCAATCTTTTCAGGATCAAAAATATTTGCATTTTGGGTGAGACACAAACTCAAAAGTCATCAGTGATGAAAACACACCAGGTCTCCTTAGAAAGAAAGCTTAGAAGCCAGCCCTGCCCCCTGCCCCCAAATCTCTCAGGAGAGGAAAGCAGTTGCTTTCGCTCTTTCACAAACAACATCTTGGTAATGTCTGATAAGGAGCCAGCTGTTTGTGGATCAGAGCTGAAATCCACTTTGGTCCTGGTTTGTTCCAATCAGCAACGGCGGAAGCCACCTCCCTATATTCAGGAATGTAATGCAAGACGTTCTATCCGGTTGTTCTCATGTCCAACGGAAGCAGAAAATGAGGGGGAACGTTCTTACATTCTCAACCCTTTAAAGCAGGGAAGACCTTTTAGGACATTGTTGTAGTTTAGCCCACCCTATGGCAGAATGTTTTATTTTCAAAAGTGATTTCAGCTTACCTATTTGTCGCTTGTTTTCATGTCTTAGATGTTCTGCTTCATATCTTGCCACCTTCTGTGCTTCAGCTAGAAATTGAGGAAATGCAAATAATACTTATAATGAATAATTATAATAAACAGAATAATTATTCTGTTTTATCAGGCTTTATCTCATCTGGGGCTTGGAAGAAGCAAAACATTCCTGGCTTCATTTCTGCCAAACTCGAGCTGACTCTAAATGAATGTGATGGGTTTGTTCCAGATTAAGAACCATTAAGCTTTCCGTTCTGCATATGCCCCAGAACAAAAGGATACGTTTTTCCACTGAACAGACTTCCCTGCTGCCAGAAGTATCTTCCCAGACACAAGACATAAAGATGCACCTATCATTTTATCTCAAGGCCTGACAATTGTCTGCAGGCAGATGATCTCTATTCCACTTTAGCACATAAGACAAATTCAAAATTCAATCACAGGGACTTTCAAAATATCTAAAACAACCCACCCTACACAAGGTTGCAGCAATATCATACTAAAGTAATATTTTACCTCTCCGGTGTTCCTGATGATCTAATGTTTTTTGGTTGATAGACCCAAGTGGTCGGTTTGAAACAGAACTTCTCCCAACTGGGACTGAGGCAGGTAAATGGGCTGATGCGGTTTGCACTGCTTGCTCCAGGGTTGGACTCTTTCTCAAGTGATCTAAGGGAGGAGGGGTTGACCGAGCTGAAACAGAAGCAGGAATATAGTATTAGCTTTGGGCCTCCTTTAAGGATTCCTTGGAAATCTACTAATTCACTTGAAGACATAACTTTCTCAAATAGAATTTATCTGTAAAGTTAGATGAAAATATTCCCTTTCTCATTTTAAATAAAGGGAACTCGTCTTGCTGTAAACCTTTATCTTCAGTCACTAATTCTCTTCCGATAACTTTTCTCCTGGGACCCTGCAACCGTCATATATACAGGCCAGCTGCCAAGCGCCCGAATTATGAACACGTGATTGCGGGGATGCTGCAGGGGTCATAAGTGTGAAAAACAATCATAAGCCACTTTTTTTCAGTGCTGTTGCAACTTTGACCGATCATTAAACAAATGGTTGTAAGTCAAGGACTATTTGTATATCCAGTAAGAAATATATGAGGGCATGAGAATCTAGGTTTCTTCTATGATATGTTTGTTTGCATTTATACCTGCTGACTGGTACTCTCATGTAGAAAATAGATCACTCTCAAATAAGGATTTTAGAAATTATACCTGTAATTTCCTCACTAAGATCTAGTGTGGTCCAAAATTCAAGGAACTCACAAGGCTTTAATATCTGATATGGAGAAATAGAGCAGCACATATAAAAATGTTATGCTATGCTTAAACGTGTGTTTATCATCACTGTTTGGGGAGCACAGATTTACAGAACACATACTACATTGTGGAATACACGACAATTACAAGGAATGTGAAAGGATTAATCCTTACCTTGAGAGAGCTGTGTTTTTAGCGATCTTGCATCTGTTGTAAAAGTGGAACCAACTGCACTGTTTTGGGACAAACTAGAACTCACTGGAGGTTCTGTTCCAAAAGATGTTAATGAATTTCCTGCATCAAGATAAAAAAAAGTGTCACATCTCACTTGTGTTATTTTTACTACTTAAAAAAAACACGTTTTAACAGATCAAGTCACTCAGCCACCTTGGCTACATGTAACGAGCTCTCTCTATAGATGGGGTTGCCCTTCACGGCCCCTCAGAAGCTCAGCTCATCCAGAAGGTAGCAGCTCAGAGAGCTACAGGCACCCCTCAGTTTGCCCATGAGGTCCCTCTATTGTGCACGTGGCTTTTGCTTGTTGAAGAAAAAAACAATGCAGCTTACCAACACCGACAGCCCCAAACTGCTGACCCACTAATGGGCTTGGACTAAACTGACTGTAGGCCGGCATTCTGCCAAAAGGGCCATAGGAACCCACAGACTGGTATGAAGAAGTAGAAGACGACCCTAGAGAAGACTAAAGAAAACAATGTCTGAAAGAGATTTCGTGCCATTTTCTACAAATCAGTAATAAAAACAAGAGGCTCTTTTTTTAACTCTTAACAATCAGTGGTATACAATTGTCCATTCATAAAAATTCATTCTACACATTGGAGACATGCGTAATTTTAATTTTCATCAACTCATTTGCCGGGAAGAATAACTGTGAGAAGGATGGTGTTCCCTAGTGTTTATGGCAGAAGTCTGTTCCAAGGAATATCTCCTCCACTGGAGAGACAAATCTCAATTCTGGAGAAAACAATAATAAATGGCAACATTTTGGAAGGCCCAGGATACTGACAGTAGAGTTTTCCCCTCTACAGGGGCAGAAATGGCATTTGCTAAAATGCTAGCAAGCTGAAAGGTTCTGAATGCTGGCATTTGCTAGCATTTTCCCCTGTGGAGTCATGGAAAAACATTGATCAAAGGCTCTGAACCATGGCCCTTGTTAGTTTTTCACCTGATTCGAGGTCCATTCCTTTAGGAAGGGAGGGTAAATCTTTCAAAGCGCTGGAGCAACGCTGCCTGCTGGCTTCCCATTGATTTTTTTGGGAAAATGGCAGATTCCAAATGGCGATCACATGATTGCAGGGCACTTGGCAACTGGCCATATGAACAAGTTATCGACCACCTGAAATGCGTTCAGGTGATGGGAAGTGGGTATGGTTTATATAAAAGAAATGTTTTCTCTGTTTTTCTTTTTCTTTTTTTAAGATATGAGAAATGTAAAAATGTTGGGATGGCTTGTATGAGAAAAAAGATTTAAATACTTAACTGTAACTAATTTTGAGAAAATCTTAACCAGTAAGAATGCTTTGAATGTTGTGGGGAAAACAAATTTAAATAAGAACTTTGTAAACAGGATCTATGATGAGGCAATCAAGATGATTAATCAGAAAAGAAATTTTATATTGATGTGGTTATTATTTGCAGAAACATGAGCAAAATGTTTATATTTAACTGTCATTTATTCAAATAATAAGAACTATTAATTTAAGGTTGACAAAAGAATATTATTGGAAGAAGAGAAAATCAAGCAAAGCCATAATATGGACTATAGAATTATAGAAATTGTTATTGTTTTTTAAATACTAACCTAGACAACATGCTGTTTACCAAATATTAAAGCGATTATGTTAAAAATCAATAAAGCATATTTAAAAAAGAAAAATCCATTATGCAAAGGTATTGGTTGTTTTCTCTCAAATTCAGGGAAATATTCACCAAATATTTATGTATAGTAACATTTAGTGTACTTTAACACATACACACACAAACATATTTTTCACTTTTCACAATTAGACCCACATATAGTTCACTGTTACACAGTGATACCTGAACAATTGCTGGATCTTGGGGAAGAGAACACTGTGGTTTAGGAGGTTCACAAACAGTTAAATCCTTAATATCACTTCCACGGAATATAATGTATTCGAATACTTCATCACGAGGTGGTATAGGCCGGTCAGTTGGTCTGTCTTCAGTTCCAAATGAACAAACTGCAGAACAAATTTTTGTATATATTATTGTTATATGCAAATAATTCAAGAATTTGGATCATTAAGTATTTGCTCTGTCTCTAAGCCATGGGTGACCAACCAAATGAAGAATCATTTTGGGCAATAGTTAATGTATATAAATTACATATTAATGTTACAAGTTCACAATCTTGTGGCGCACCATTAACTACAGTGTTGGACATGCCTACTCTAAGCAATCCTAGAGCAATATCACTCATACATCTGTCTACTATGCCAATATTTTCAAATGAACATTTCTCAAAAATAGAGCTAAATAGAGGCATATCAATCGGAAACAATGTCTTGTTTACTTCAGTATTTGCATGCTGCTCAGTGATGAGCTGTCACATCATACCAAGCTACAAAGGATCCATCAGGCACAAACAACCAGAAGCACTCATGTGTAGCCTCAAGCACAACATCTCCTGATGTATAATACAATGTAAAAATATTAATTTCTGTTTAGGGTTCATTTCAGTCTATCCTGCATCCATTTCATTTTCCCTGTGTGACAACCATTTATTGTAAGATCTGCCAATTTGTCCCATTTCAGTCCCACCTTGTAACAAGCATGCATTTACCTCTGTGAACAAATCATTCTTTATTGTCTCTTTCATTGACTGCACTGCTGCCAGATCCTCTGTAATCTTAAAGCCCCTCTTTATTCCATGTACAAAGATGAGTAACTGGTTGTGTCGCAGACATCTCAGCTCTCACCCAAAGCCAAGGAGTTCCCCCGCAACTCCCTTCACCAAAAACCCAGAACTGTCCCAATTAACTCCAGCCACAAGCAGACCAATGCTAATCCACAGAGCAATGGGCAATGAGTCCACAAAGTTTCCCAATCAAAATAAACCCACCAGGGAACATTAAATCCACAATACAAGAGGGTTCGTGAGGCAAGAAAAGCCCAGAGTTCACAAGGCACTGTGTCAATCCAAAGCAAGGCAAGAATCACAACAACCAGAAAACACACAGCTAGAAAATGAACACATTGTTCCCAGCATCGTTTCCATCTGTCTGTTGTGCTAATTAGCCAGCTTCCAGTGCAGCCTGTCAAAAAGGGTGAGGCTTTCTCCTTGCAAGTAAACTGGCTGACCTTCTCTGCTCCTGCCTTTTCTCTGCCCTACTAAGTCTGGCTTACTTTTTACAGCCTCAGCGGAGGTCTTCCTCCACATGAGCTATCTTTTGTATCTTCAGCCTGCAGCAGCAGTTTAAACATGAGGTCTCCCCTTTACAAAACTTCAGTCTGTCATTGCACTGTGGTTCCTATAATTTGGGTAAGCAGAACTTGCTTGGTTAGTCAAGAAGTTTTGCCTTCAACCAAATAAGTTTTTTTGTCTTCATGTAATGTTTCCTGGGGAAATGATACGAGTTCTCTTTTTCAGATCAGTCTGCTGCTTGATATGTCTACCTCAGTATCTATACTAACCAAATTCAAAACTAATACCGTAGTTCTTGTACTTTGAATTACAACTCACATCACTATCTCCAGCAAGAGTCCCAGTGCCCCATACAGGGATTGTTGGATTGCCAGCATCTTCAGGTAAACAGCTAAGATCCCAGTTTAAGTGTCCAATTTCAGACATTAATCTGGAAATGTCCATTTGAAGATGTTGGAGGGCTGAAAAGGCTTTGAAATGCGTAACACATATTCTACCAAGAATTCTTTCCAAAATATTACAAATAGTAACACTAAGTATTTCATGCAGTAAATCTGGGAAGAGTGAAAAGCAGAACAGGAATATTTACCCAGAGGATTGGGAACTCTGTTATTCTATCCTCCTTAAGAGTATTTAAAGACTTAATTAGTGATAAGAGAGACAAAAGGGATGAAACTCAGCGAACAATAATATAGAGTGACAGCAGGAATAGTATCAAGTCCTGAAACTATCCAGGAAAGGCGTTAAAAGTAGACAAAAAAACCTTTAAACACAAGTAACGCTCAAAATACCATGTCAAGGCTCATTTTTAAATAAGACGGTTTCGAACCACCCCAAAACTATTTTGATTCAACGTTGCGAGGGGGCTCCGGGCTTAAGCCAGGGAACCGTCGCGTGAATCACCGAAGGAAAAGGCGAACAATTTAGATTTTTCTCTCATATCCTAACACAGCAACTGGCCGATCGGTCAGGCGACTGCCAAAAGCCCTGGGGAAGCCAACGACTTCAACAACCAGGGGGAAGCGGGAAGGTCCCCGTGGGGGGAGACGAGGGCTCCGCGGCCCCTGGGGGTCCGGATCCCGCTCGCGGCGAGACTCGGCCCTCCGAAGCCCGCCTAGCGCCGCCGCCGCCGCCCGGCCTGCGGGGCCTGCCCGCGCTCACCCTTGGCGAGGGCCACGGTGGAGTTCTCGGTGTCGATGGTGTAGAGGATGCCCTCGTAGCGGATCTCGGCCTTGGAGATGAGGCTGATCTTGCTGCCGATGTACGGCGTGCCCCCACTCATGGCGCCGCCGACCTCGCCCGCCGCCGACCCCGCTTCCTCTCCGCGCCAGCGGCCCGCAGGCTACAGCCGGCCCAACGCTCCCAATATGGCGGCCGCCGCCTTCAGCCTTCAGCGCCACGAAATGGATGCCGGGAAACAGCAGCGACATCTCGCGAGAACCGCGGTGCCCCGCGCTGGGCGAAACGAAGAAGGCGGGGGGCGGGGGAGAGCGGGAGGCCGTCGCTACGAATTCTGGGAGTTATAGTCCAGTTGCTACCATTTAGTGGCGACTCGATTCCTTGAACAGCGGATGTTCTTAAAGGAGCCCGGTTCTTCTGAAACTATAGTTAGAGATGAAACTGGTTTTCATATTCTTTATAGTCTATATATAGTTATTGAATGCAAATATTATTCAAGTACATTCAATACGCAACATTCATTAGGGAGGAAAACAATTAAGACTTATATAAATGAATTGAATTGAATAGACTCCTTGAATAGAATTGTATATATCCAACTAAACCTGAATGTTGCAGAAAGATAGCAAAATGTTTTGTGGTCACATAGCAACAGAGCTTGCCATTCATTTTCTCCATATGATGTATATTATCATATAAGTTTATTAAACACACATTGTTTTCACTGGCGCTTTTAAAAATAATAATTACTTGCTGTCCTCTGCGCTTTAGAGCCAATTTAATTTAGTTCATGGGCAGAAGGTAGATTGTTTTTTTTTTAATTAGAGTGGTTTCTGACAATTCATAATACCATGGCAAAGTGTTTCCAGTTACCAAAAATCCAAACCCATCAAAAGCTTTATGAGGTGGAAAGGTGATGTACAGGCAGTGGTGGGATTCAAATATGTGAACAATCTGTTCTCTGTGGGGATGCCGCTTCCAGAAGTCCATTCTGGGCCTGAGCAACAAAAAATTTGCTACCGGTTCTGCCGAACTGGGCAAACTGGCTGAATCCCACCACTGTGCATAGGTTTTTGCAAAGCAGAAAAACAAGCCCCGTTTCCTCTTTCTGGTTAAAGAGAAAAGTTTTTGTGTTTTAAAAAAGTGCAAACCCTTTGTAACTCTTTGGTTTTAATTAAATTCAACACTAGAGGGCAGTGTTTTTATATTATTTTTCTTTAGTATCTTAGTTTTAATTTCTTCTTCCTAAAAATGGAATAAAAAATTCCAAATACAGGTTTTTTTTTATTAAGGAAAGTGTATTGCACATTCCATAATTTATTCTATTCTTTCTCATTTAGTTTTTTTTCTTAGATATATTTTCAATAACATGTAACTTTTGGCTGACAGTTGCAGTATACTAATGGTAACATTCCTGCTTTTGCCTGAAGTTAAATGTATTGCAGCCTTACTATATGTAGTCTTTTAATAATGTAAAACAAGTGTTGGTGAGAAGCTCCACTGATTTTCTCCTCTTCTGTTGCCATTAATTTTTCAGAGTCCTTTTATATTTACGTCAATGACAGCCACAAAGACCAACCCAGGATTTTGGGGAGAGACATTCAAGTACTAATCATAAGGATATGAAATCTAAATGTAAATAGATTGATTTGCATGTAAATCTCATTGATTAGTAGGTAAATAAATACAATTTGAGACCAGGGCTCCTTCATCTCTGTCCCACCATAAAATATAACACACAATATGAATTGGCACATATTTATAATCCCAATTCAGTCCCTCCAGAGTATAACTGGATGTTCCACCTTCACATATGAAGGCATGGTTTAAGACAGGGGTGTCAAACTCGCAAACCCGTGTTGTGACATATCATGACTTTTTTCCATTGCCGGCAATGGGGTGGGCGCGGTTTTGCCATGACGCATCAGGCCCGCGGGCTGGCAGTTTGGCACCCCTAGTTTAAAGAGTCTAACAGAACAGTGTGGCATGTGACAAAACTCCATTTTTACAAGGCAGATTGCATTATGCTTCCAACTAGTCCTTACTCCCCGAATCAATTCTTCCTTGCCTCCTTTTTTCTTCTTTTCTGGACAGGTAGATACATTTTCAAGCAAAACCAATGTAGGTACTGCCCATTAGGAAGAACAGCTACAGCTGTGGCCTTAATGGAGATTAATGACCTCAGACGGTGCCCACCAGAACTGCTACTGCTTTACTCTATATATCCTCTATATTCTGGACCAGTTATAGCTTCAGAATGATTTTCAAAGGCAGACCCGTATATAGCACTCTGCAGTGATTCACAGAAGCAGTGCCAAAGCATGAGTGACTGTGAGAAGGGTGCCCAATCCAGGAAAGGGCGCAATCTTTGCTCAGCTTAGCCACAGCTGCCATCTACTCTTTCAGCAAAGACCTGTAAATATAGCTTTGAATGAAATATCTTCATCAGGGTCCAGTCCAAGCCGGGAATAAACAAAATGGAGACTGCTTTAGAAAGAAGGTTGCAGTTTATTAAAGAGCAGAGCCAGAAGATGTGAGGTTCTGGAGCAGCTGACCACATGTTGCTGGGACTGGTGGGTTTTTAGATCTTCTGGGGCTCTTGAGGTTGTTTCCTGTTTGAGGCTTTGTATTTCTTGTGTCATGTACTTTGACCTGAGTCTGGCTCCAATCTTTCTGAAAGGATTATCACCTCTGCTTTTCTAAAAGCTGGCCTCTGCCTAGTTTCTGCTTGGGGGAGAGGGGCTGGGGCTGGTTTCTGTTTTTTTTTTTTAATATCTTCTCCATTATTCCTTTGGGGAAATAGATTCTGTCTTTTTAATATTCCCCAAAATATTTCTTTCTCTGGATTCTTCCCACAACAGAAGAGGCCGAGATAGTGCAGGAATTTTTTCCAGAGAGTTCAACGCTGAAATCAATGTTAGGAAACTTAGCAAGCCCAGATGTAAGTCCCACATTGGTTTAATAGCCCTTGCAGCTACAGATAGCCAAGACTTTTCAGTCATTAGGAAATGCAGGCTTTTATTTAGAAGTGGATTCATTAAGAAGCAGAGCTGTTTGAAAACCAACTTAAAAATCCTTTCTACTTTTACCCGCTGGTATTGCTACAAATGCCCACAAGGTATGGTAAAATGACAAAGAAAATGGTTTGCAGCTGGTAATCTGGAAGCACATTGTATTTACCTTTCCAAGGGTTCTAGTTTCCTGCAGTCTTTCAAATAGCTGTTGGGTTCCTTGATGCTGTCCTACTAACATTGTGTGAGTGGAACCACGCAAGCATTTTTTTCTCCATTAACAAAACTTTCAGTTTTAACCTCCCACAGACCCTAAGAAGAATGAGTGTTGGAGCTCAAATTGTTCTTGCATTTGCTTAGTTATATATAGATACCACTAGAAATTATAATTTTTTTCCAATGAAGAGAAGCATGTGCTTGAGGCACCGATTGACAAATCAATAAATCTTTAGTGAGTTTTGGTAAATAAGCTGTCAAGTGTGTTCCTTTTCCCCTGCAAGAGAACAAATTTTAGTGAATAAAAGCCGTAGCCTTTTCTTTCTTTCTTTTTCTTCCTTTTCACCCATCAGAAAAGGAGGAAATGATTCTGCAACATTTAAGTCCATAAAATTTCATGGAATTATTAAACAGCAATTGAGATCAAGCTTTGCCTTGATCATCTGAATAAAGCACTATGCTCTTGGCCAATTTGCAGTTCGACCTTTAGCCTCTCCTGGGGACAAATGGAGGCTGCCCATTGAGCCCCTGGGCAAAGAACAGAGAGTCTCTATTAATCCTCCGAATGTTGACCGGTTTTCCTCCACATTCTCAGCCTGGGCTTGTAGCTGGGAGGCAGACTGGCATCTAAAGCCAAGCAAGGACTTTGAAAAATAGTTGTGGGGGTGTATAAACGTATTTCACCTGCAGTGTTTTATTACGCCATATTTTCATCATTACTTCACACTCTACCTTTTCTTTAAAAGCTGTTGAAGGTTCCTTTTAGATGCTTGGGTAAAAGACTGGCTGATAAGAATTGATGAGCAAACTTTGTTTTGCTACATTAACAATTGAGTCATTTGTCCTTTTGCTCAGAAATAAACTGCTCTATTGAAGGCATAAGGAACAACTTTTGGAATTATGTTTCCCTGCATTTTTATTTGAAAAAAAAATACTCTCGAGAAATGTGCATGAGCACACTACACTATAACTTGTTTTTGGTTCTGGCTTAGCTGAGGTGTAATTTCATCCTACGATACATCCCAGTAGGGAAAAATTTCATGGCTGATGCTTAATCTACTAGATTGCCTCACTATAACAGTGCTAGACCTGAAGTACTCCAGCCAGTCATCCCCTCTAAGCAGCTAGCAGCTCCAGGGACTACCAGTGCCAATGGCAGCCTGAACTTCCAAATGAACTATGTGAGGAATTGAAGGAGGCTTTGAAAAATGATGAGAGGTTTCTGTCTTTCATGTACAATAAGCAGAAGTGACTGGATAATGAAAAGCCAGTCATTATACTTGGCCATAAGATCTCCTCCATGCCCATCAGTCTTTCTGCACAGGTCAACTTCTTTGCCTATTAAATTAAATCAATATTTTGCTTTAAATAAATAATTTAATATTTTAATATTTTTAAAATTTTAGCTAAAAACCAACCTTCTTTGCATATAGTCCAAACTAAGTTGTTTATTACTGCTTTTCCATGAAACAGGCCCTGAGCAATCTTGATATAAAAATAGCAGAATACCATTTTCCCAAGTTCGGGCCTTCCAAATAGGAACAGATAATTTCTAGAATCTCAACTTGGACAGTGAAGAGAGCAACACATTGGGCAAAAAAAACCCCTGAGTAATAAAAGCATTTTAACAAATTGTAAAGATTATGTAATAGGAAAACGAGTGCAATAATGAGATGAGAATGAGACTCATTTTCACTTGTATTGTTCCAGATGTTAACCTGATAATTGATACAACATTTATTCATAAATAAATTTATTCAGAGTAAAAATATGTCTTCCTGCAAAATTCTATGATATGTCTTCCTGCAAAAGTACTGTGATTCAAGTACACAATGTTTTTTTAAAAAATAAAAACATAATTAGCTGCAATTGACTAAAACCAATTAATCTTAATTAACATCCATCTTAGCAAAATCAGTAAATCAATTATTATTGTTAGTTGTGTTTGGTCATCTATCATAAACAACCTGTTTTCTTATTAGTTTGAATTGAAAAGTTTTGTGCTAGAAACCTCCAGAACAAATAGAATTATGAATTATTTTCAGTTTGAAAATCATTATTTTTAACTCTGATCATATGATGGAGGAAGGGAGAGAGAAAATTTCCTTTAGGAATGAAAGAGGCAACTGTAGTATGCTGATACTATCCAGATAGCCAGCCTAATCATAAGTCAAGGAATAGTGAAGAAATGGGATTAAAATTATAAAGGAGACCAGTCTACATTGATGGTACGTATCAATCAAACTTTAAATTGAGCATCACAGTTTACTTCTCAAAAACCATACATTCATCTGTGCTTCCCTCGTTGCTTATAAAGTGAGGGCAGTGTTCATTGCCTTTGAATCAGCTTACAAAAATAGACATCTGTCAGACATTTAATAATGTAAAAGCTAAATCATACATAATTTGCATTTGCCATGTCAATCCTGTCTTTATTTCATACATATTTCTTATTAGCAGAATGTTTTTTATCTCAACTGTCTGCTTGAATTCAATTAACACTTATTTCAGATTCATGCTCAGTTTTGTATCTCTGACACCTCCTTAAAGCCTATTTGACTTGTCTGACACATTTACCAGGTAATATGAACACTTTTTGTAAAATGAACCTTCATCTTATCTTCTGAGCAGTCAGTGCAAATGGACATGTAAATAAGAGATGGAGCTGTCCCAGGGAAAGGGGGAGCTTTAAATGATTTAAAAAAAACACCATAAGAAACAGACGTAACATCAGCCACCCTCTTGCACACAACCCATGGCAAGGTATAGCTTTGCCAAAGTGCTTGGGAAACATGGCTTCTGGCTCAAGATTTTGTGTCAACTCAGGTAATCCATTTATTAAAAAAAAAAAACACCCATATACTTGGACAGCCATATTCTTTCAGGGATGTCCATGGGGTGGGCTCAAAAAAGTCAAGAAAGGGACAAAGTTTAATTAAAATTCTGCTTTTTTAAATGTGTATCAACTCTAATGATTCCCAACTCTGTTTCCACCATTAAGCTGGATTGCAACATGGAGCCTCCAAGATTCCATACCTCTGGCATGTCTGGTCATTTCAGAACGCACCAGAGCTTCCTTGCAAACTGGCAATGCCCACAGCCTGAGAATGCTAGAGGAATTCTGGAGAAACGAAAGCAATGCACATTCATGGATTAACAGCCTCAGTGGACTGAGCAAAAGCCAAGAAGGGCGTCAATCCCCAAAGTTGTTCATGGGAAGGGGGGGTCAAAAAATTAAGATCATGATCACAACTGTGTAATGGAAACCCTTACCTAAAAAGGGACATGGCTTTGATCATCTTGATTTTTTTAGTGCCTCCTTGCATGGATGTCCTAAAGACTAGATATTAATTAGATGGATCATTTTAAATTTTGCCACATCTGAGTTCATTGGACATGGGCCACGTTAGACAACTCTTGCGCTACTCAAATGGTCTTTGGAAATTGATCTTCTTTTGCCAATTAGACAGAAATTGCTTTTAATTTCTCAGAGGTCAGGACAAAAGTATCAGAAAAGTTCACTGAGCATGGGTGCCCACAGGAAATTAAAAAAAGACAAGATGCAACCATGACTTGTTAAAAAGGATCAAGCTTTGATCACGATTGTCAGTGTACACACACACACACACACACACACACACACACACACACACACGCAGATTCCCCTATACCCAGCTAAAGTCTTTCTTGGGACAAAATGGAAGAGACAGGCTTCAGATAGAGATTGGGATAAAATATAGGACAGTCACGTTCAAGCTCTTATACACCTTGGAACATTTAACCCAATCTCATTTCACCTTTCAGAGGCAAAGTTGCATAATCAAAGCACAGAGGAATAGAATAGAATAAGAGAGTTGGAAGGGACCTGGTAGGTATCTAGTCCAACCTCCCTGCCCAAGCAGGAGACCCTACACCATTTCTGACAGGTGGCAGTCCAGTCTCTTCTTGAAAGCTTCCAGTGATGAAGCTCCCACACTTAAATCAGTGTGTTCCACTCATGGGTCTTGTCCTAACAAGTTTCAGTAATTCCAATTATATCTACCTTCATGTATTAATAATTCTAGTTCACCCTGTTTGTTCCCCAAACTTTGTGCATTTGTATATAGGCATTTGTGAACTTTATGTCTGACTCTAGATGTGCTCCCCATGTCTCCTATTTCCTTCCTATCCCTCCTTGCCTCATTATTTGATTTGTTTCTAGGGGTTTCTGCTTATAATTAGGTCCTAGAGATCCTAAAGTTTGGTCACCCCCCCCCCTCAGTTTTAGTTTAGAGGGGAAAAATTGGAAGGGACCTTGGAGATCTTCTATCTAGTCCAATCCCCTACTTGAACAAGAGCAAGTGGCTGTCCAGTCTCTTCTTGAAAACCTCCAGTGATGGAGCACCCACAACTTCCACAGGCAATCTGTTCCACTGATTAATTGTTCTCACTGACAGGAAATTTTTTCTTAATTCTAGGTTCGATCTCTCTTAGATGAGCTTCCATCCTTCTTATTCTGCCCTCAGATGCTTTGGAGAAAAAGTCAACTCCCTCTACTCTGTGACAGCCCTTCACCCACAACTTCTTGGGGCAAGCTGGTCCACTACTTAATTGTTTTCACTGACAGGAAATTTCTCCTTAATTCTAGATTGGATCTCTCTTTATTAAGTTTCCATTTGTTACTTCTTGACCTGCCCCCAGGTACTTTGGAGGTTGACCCCCCTCCCCTCTGTGACAGTTCCTCAAATATTGGAAGACTACTATCACGTCACATGAATCCTTGTTTTCATTAGACTAGACATTCCCAGTTCCCGCAAATATCGTTGTACGGTTTCGCTTCCAGTCCCCTAATCATCTTTGTTGCCGTTTTCTGCACTCTTTCTAGAGTCTCAAAATCTTTTTTGTATCATGGTGACCAAAATTGGATGCAGTATTCTGAGTGTGGTGCAGGATAAAGCGGTACTAACTTCACGTTAGCTTGATAGTATCTGTATTGATGCTGCCTGGGACTGCATTGGCTTTTTTGACAGCTACAGTAGTCTGTAGGCTCATATTTAAGTGGTTGTTCACTAGGGCTCCTGGATCCCTCACAGTTACTGCTGTTGAATAGGTATTACCCATTCTATACCTGTGCATCTGTTTTTTTGCATTCGGTGTAAAACCCTACTTTTCATAATTTAATTGCATTTTGTTGGATAGGGTGCAGTGTTCAAATCAATCAATCAGAGTAGATCTGGAAGGGACCTTGGAGGTCTTCTAGTCCAACCCCCTTCTCAAGCAGGAGACCTACTAGACCATTTGACATTTGTAGTTGAGATTTCATTACACTGAGCAGAGCATATTTTTCTAATAGATCAAGGGATAATATAAATAAAAGGGGAGCAAAATGAAGGGAATCAGCCTTACTATGGAGAAAAACTATTTCAAGTCATTTTTATAGAGGCACAAAGAGCAAATTAGAGAGGCTTGTTAAGTACAATATGGGCACTTTCTTTCTATTGATCACATATAATTTACATCTCACAAAGACGTGAATTCTTGCATTCTCACTCCACACAAGGAAAATCTCAATGATTTATTCATTTCAAATAAAAAAAAATAGAAGGTAGATTAGAAGAATTACTTCACAGGCTTCAGCTTTCTCAGGGCAGCGTTAGGAGGCTCTTTTCCGCACTGCCTGAAGGAGTTTTGTCTACGAGTCCCTCTAATTAACAAGGTGAATCATGCAGCAGCTCTCTCTAATTAGTGAACATGACAAGCCATTGGAAGCAGGCGCCCGGGCCTGGTCAACAAAGACGGAGCCCCGTGTCATGGGGGGGAAATGCATATTTCATGTAAATAGAGTGCAAAAAGTAAGAGAATTTGGGAGGGACCTCTTTTTCTTTTTTCATGTTTCAGGCTTATGCCTCATTTATTTTCAGACATAAATAATGGCACCGTAAATCAAAGCTCCCCGCTGCAAGTCACAGGAGTGAGCACATGCTTCCCTCGCACACAAAGACACATCAAGGTTTTCTTTTAAAACAAAGCTCCAGTATCTGCTTCAGGGGGCGCCATTTGCTTTCTGGTTATTTTCTTTGCTTTAAAGTGGAAAGGAGATGCAACATGGATATTTCAAAACTACCTTAATTAATTCTTCCACCCCCACCCCCACATCAGCTTTTCTCGAGAATTTTCAGAATGACAAGATGGAGAGGATCTAAACAGACGTTGGGATTTTTTTTCTTCCACCACCATCACATTTGGGTCATTTGAGATTCACACCACCAAGACCCAAATCCATCCTTCTGTCACTCTTTTTCCCGATTCTGTTCTATTCTCTCTTTTTCCCCCCATAATTTTTCAGCTAAAAAAACTACATTTCCATTCTTGGGGGCAACAAAATAGTAAACTGTCTATCTTGAAAGGAAAAGGAAAAAGTGAGGTGGGCATTTGAGCATCTGCTTATCACTCCCTATGAAGTGGCAATTGATGTGTCACTTTGCTTTATAGTACAGTTACCTGTCCCACAACCAGCCAATTCTGGGTTAAATGTTCCAGTATTTGAGGAGCTGCCACAAAGAAGAGGGAGTCATCCTATTCTCCAAAGCACCTGAAGGCAAGGATGGAAATTTATCAAGGAGAGAAGCAGCCTAGAAATAAGGAGAACATTCCTGACATACAACAATTAACCAGTGGAATGGCTTGCCTGAGCAGGAGACTGGACTAGAAGACCTCCAAGGTCCCTTCCAACTCTGATATTCTGTAAATGGAAAGTTTGCCTTTGAAAGACCGCTGCATTTTAAGTCTTTTTTACCTTCTGCAGGAAGGAGGCAAAAATGGTACATTACAAAGTTTATAGGACTGCACCAGGGCCTCCCCCCCCCCTTGCCCTTACTGTGTTGTGAATGTAGAACCTTACAAGGTCCTGCCTTGTAAGCCCCTTTCTGGAAAGGGCCATGTGCTTGAAACATAAATATGGCAACCTTGGGTCCAAGGCTTTTCCAAAAGGGTAAGCATATCAAACAGACAAAAAATCAGCTGAATCTGAATTTTAAAATCTGAATTTTGGACTTCCAGTTCCTGCCTAATCACCTAACAATAGCAAATGAAGACGAATTCTCAAGCTCTTGCATTGTCAGCCTGGGACTTATTGATCTAATGCTTGAATTAAATTTGTATTTCTGCTGCAAGTCTTTCATTTCAAAATTTAATGCAAGAGAATCTTCCATGGGACAGCAGCTTCCATGCTTCCCAGTGCTTCCAGTAGATCACCTTGAGAAGGGAAGTCCTTCCACTTCTTCCCTGGAGACAGTCCCAGAATCTCCCATTTCAAGAGCCTTAGAGACAAACCACTGGTCAAGGTTCCCAAGCAATATTCCCATAGCTCATTACTTTTGGAGCATTTCCCCGGGGCTCAGATGTTCCCAGCCTGGTGTTTGCCTGAAAGTGTTTTTTAAAAGGGGAAGAGCAGAGAGCAGCAGAGTACCTACTAATCAGGTTTCTAAGGAGCAAGCCAGGGCTCCTTGCACTTCTGCCTTTGAAGAGCTGCTTGCAGAGGGACTGGGGGGAAGGATTTCAGCCGGCCTTCTCAAAAGGCTTGATATTTCCAGAATTTTCATCATTTATGTTTGTTGTGAAATGCAGCCATACGGTGAAGGAGGCCTTGGCTCAAGGCAGCTTCTGACATTCTATCTTTATTTACTGGACTGCTTCTGATATGCACTCCCAGGATTAAGAGAATAACAGAGCTGGAAGGGATCTTGGAGGTCTTCTAGTCCAGCCCCCTGCTCAAGCAGGAGACCCTATACCATTCCAGACAAAGAGCTGTCCAATCTCTTCTTAAAATCCTCTAGTGCTGGAGCGCTCACAACTTCTGAGGCAAGCCATTCCACTAATTATTTGTTCACACTAACAGCAAATTTTTATTAAATAGTTCTAGCCAAGCTTAGCTGATCTCAAATGCTAGCACTAGACCTGATTAGTATTGTGATAGGAGACTACCAGAAATTTCAGAAAAGTGGGCTAGACCAGGGATGTCAAAATAAAATGAAATAGAATAAACTGCATCTATATGTTGTATCTTCTGTTTCTTTTTTCATTTAAGCACCACTCAAAAGGTAAACCTTCTATGGAGCTTAAATATTGAGGTGGTGCTAAGGGGCAAATCTGATTACTTTTTATGTTGATGGTTTCTTGCTTTTTCTGTTCCTTTTGAGGGAAAGGGGGTTGGTTGCCTGTTTTATTGCCCAGGTGTTGATTGTCTTGATGGTATGTCTTCTACTGACTTTGGACAGGAAGATCTTTACTCCCTTGTATTCATTTCTAACCCTTTTCTTGATTTCCGTGTGCTTGATGTCAGCTTAAAGGATGCCCAGGAACTTGTAGTGATCATCTTCATCCAGATTCTTCATATTCTATGCTGCTCTTGAATAAAATTTGTGATTGGATGACTTATGCCACAAGAAATGTGATTTTCACCCTCCATTCCCAGGTTACTACACCCTTCTGTGATTGTTCCTTCTCTCTGATTGTGTTATTCAGATGGCCTAGAATAATTGTGATAACCTTCATACAACAGAAACCAGAGGAAATTGGAAGAGAAGAAAATCCATGTTCTTTATATGCTGTTTTAGGTCCAACCTTTCTGAGCTCTCTCTCATAAGAAGATAGCATTAATTTATTTTCACAGACTTTGGCCAGTGCTGGGATCCACACATCTATTTACAGCTGCCTTGAAGCCTCATAATTACAATGCAGCTGAAAGGTCCATTTTCCCTTCCTGACTACAAATAGGGATCAATCGAATTTTAAATGACTGCTTACAGGCTAGATTCTGATCATGACCTTTGTAAATAATTAGAGCTTGCCCTGCTCTATCTACCTGGAAAGGGTAAGTGGGCAGGTTTTCTAACTGGCATTTAATCTGGAAAGGAGCCAAAGATATTTGAGCTAAAAAGCTAATATGACTTGGCAAAAAGAAGCCTGCACAGAGCCTTGCGCTCCTCCACATTGACGTGGTCAATAAAAATGAAACTGGAGAACTCCTGCCACTGTTTCATGTGCTGAGATTTCAAGGCATTGCAGCTTCCTATACAACCTGGCCTTGCAATATACCCCTCTACCGTTCCTGCGCTTATTCTGAATGTACGTAGGGGTTACAGCCAGGTTGCTATGAAAGATGGAATCCCAATATCAGAGTACAAGAGACAAGAACATTAACAACCATCCACACTGAAAAATAGCTTGAAAAAAAAAGCAGATGTTATGGGCATTGCCAACAATTTGCTCAAATATAGAAAATATTCTTATAAGTAAGCTAAAGATTCTGAGTAAGTCACTAGTTCTGAACATTTGGGTTTTTTAGTCATTTCTTCTATCTCTTTGCTAAAGTTCAGATTCACGGCATCATAGGGCTGGAAAGGACCTTGGAAGTCTAGTCCAGCCCTCTGGGTACCACTTTAGTGGGTAACTTAATGGGGATGTGAAAGGAGCCCCCAACTGGGCATCTCCTGGGCAACTGTGATGTCACCGTCCAATCCTTTCAACTGGAAGAGCTTTGGTGCTCCCAACACCACTATACTAGTAGTATCTGATCTCTTTAACTTTCCATGAACACGGGAAACATATAAGTTCGCTCTTTTCACAGGTCCTGAAAAAATGGAGGAGAAATCAGGACCCTTACAAAAGAAACAAACTAGGGAGAGGGAAAGCCTGAGAAAGAAACTGAGAGCAACTCTGCCTTAATTACTCAGGATAAAAGCTGACCCAGAAAATTGCTTTGAGAAGCCTTCAAAATCCTCTTGGATTACCCTATTAGCAAAATTTATGTGCAGAAATCCAAGAGGTCCTTTACCTATTATGTGGGATAGAGATGCCAGAATTAAATGGGTCAAGGGTTTGACTACTACAGCTTGTGCAAACTCTTGATAAAAGGTCTACTGGGGATATTTCATTAGATTTCTGTTCTGAGCAAGGGCTCCGAGTCCCTTTTCCAATTTTATACTTCTTTATATGATTTTGATGTGAGAGGACCACAAAAAACAGCATATTTTTTATTTCATATTGTAAAATGGAGCTCAAGAACTGGCCTCTGACATCTGAAGGTAAGAGTATTTCTGGTACATTGACTCCTAATTCAAAATTTGGAGGACAGAAACGGAAGAACACTAAAGGAAGTCCAATAATATTCTGATAAAAGTTAATTGAAACAGTCCCTATACTTATAATGTAGGGGTTCCCCACTGCAATGAACCCAGAGCAGCGAGGATCATTTTTCATGGAATGCCACTCACAAAAGGTGGTTTCATTGAGCAAGTCTAAGAGGCCTTTAACCTCTCCCACCCTCCTCCAGAGCTGCTTAGATTAGGGCATCAGCAAGGGAAGATTTATTAGTGAGGAAATAGGTCTTGGGCACCTGCTAAACAAAAGAAGGAAATAAGGATCTGAGGTTAGAGTGGAAAGTTTGTTATCCCGCAGCTCATGAAAGTAAATAGGGCTAGCTAGCCTAAGTAAATGCTCTTCTGGGTATTATTGAAAAGATGGTGGTCATTCCCCAGGTCTAGGGTGAATTTAATGAAAATGACATTTAACTGATTTAACATAGCACATTTATGCCTGATAGAATTTATGAATATTTCTATTACACTGAACATTATGTATCTAAGATAGAAGCCACAGGTTATGCACCCTTGACTTAGAAGGAAGAAGTTAGGATTAGGCATTGACACTTGTTCACTTGTAAGATAGTTTGGCATATGAGCACTGACAAACTTTTAGCTATAATTTGCATTAAAAATATTTTTTTCTGCTTTATTGGTGCTATTTTTAGATTGACAATTACTTACTTGCTGTCCTTCTTCAGGTACTAACACCAGAGAGAAGTTAGGAGCGGACAGAGAAATGTCTTATTCTTAAAAGAAGACCGTTGTTCTCATTCATGAAACACAGGCGATTAATAGTGCCCATACTGTATAAAATAAATGATTAAAAACAAACAATTGGTTACTTTAATTTTGCCTTTAAAACGTTTTTGTTTGTTTGTGAAAAGAAAATAGGTTATTTATTTGTAGCTGGATTCACAGACTCTTATTCTGGAGTGTGATAATGTTCTCATTACTGCTACCATGGAAAATTTTCAACTGGCATCACATGGTTTTCCGTAACTGAGGCAAATTTCTGATTTCAGGGAGTTTAAATATGATTAAATGTGGAAGCATTTCCAAGTTTTTACTCTTTTTCTAATCATACCATTCAAGGTGTAATTATTAAAATTTTTCATATGATTTCTCACCTGCTGCAGACATAAGAAGATAGAAGGATGGAAATACATTTTCAAACAAATGACGTGCAAGAAGAAATGATCAGAATAGATGGTTGTGTGGAAAAATAGGCTTGCGACCATCAACCAAAATGGAACGGAAGAAGCATAATAACACAAAAAAATACAGCAAGTTAAAGTGCATTTGAGAGAATGATGTGGGGAGGAATCTTTATCCCATGAGTAAGGATTACAGGACACTATGGCCAAAGCAGAAACTCTGGTAAAACTGCCTACAAAAAAAGAAGAAACCAGAATCAGCTAGAAAAGAAGTATTTTGTCAGTAGTCAAATCCATTCTCTAATAACAGTTCTTTTGAGCACCAATGTAAACAGCCCACACTTTCTTAAGAAACTAGAACCAGCTCAAGGCCCCACCACTGCGAATCCTTATCTGAGTCCTTACTAGACACGGGAATGTGTGTGCGTATCTGCGAGGAGGATCTAATGGCAAGATCGACCATCTACTGAGAGTTACCAGGCTCCTATCAACGAGAGCTGAATGGCCTGGGAAAACTGACCAGCCCAATCATTTTCTGGATGTATCGGAAGATCCTATGGATTTCTGGAGGGAATACTGTTCCAGAGACAGGTGCCATGACAGAGAAGCCCTGCTTTGTAGGTCCCAATAGGTGGCATTCTTGGATCCAAGCAAGCTAGAGTATGCCACTTTGCCCACTCTTACAGGATGGGCAGGCAGTACCAGTGATAGGCAGTCCCTCCCATCATCAGTTTTCAGGTCCAGAGGAGGAGATCAAGATTATCAGAAAGCTAAAAACTATCCTATGGAGGAAGATGGAGGAAGTTGGGAATGTTTAGCTTTGAGAAAATACAACTGAGGCTGATATGACATCTCAGCTCATCTTTCCTAATAATTTCTCCTATTGGTATATTATGATTTATTAATTGTTCTTATCTTATGATTGTATCTTATGATTTATGATCTATCGCATCACTTTGTTGTTTGTATGTACACTGAGAGCTTATGCACCAGAGACAAATTCCTTGGCCAATATTCTATTCTATTCTATTCTATTCTATTCTATTCTATTCTATTCTATTCTATTCTATTCTATTCATTCAACTGAAAAGATATTATATAGAAGGTTTCTGTGTCATTCTAGTGTGTAGAACATGGAATAATGGGTTTAAGCGCAGAAAGGTAGATATTGTTGGCAGTTAGAAACTGATTTCCAGTGGAATCCAATCAGCCCAGAGAGTGGTTGTTTCCCCTTTGGAGATGTGATCAAGGGAGGCCCCCATCTGTTTGGGATGTTTTAACATGGGTCTTTGCGTAAAGGCTAGGGATGGACTCAATAACTTCGAAGGACCCTTGTCACTTTAGGGTACATAATTCTATCTCTCTCAAGCTGCAGACCTCTTCTTTCATTGTCCTTCTCAACTACATGATGGAATGCATATATTTTTGGAGAACCAATTCCACCAATTCGAATGATTGGAATTAAACATGGGAAACAATCTTTGTTTGCAAGTATTTTGCTTTTAAAATAGATTGCAATTCTGAAAATAGGATGTTCTGATCTTTTCAGTTGAACATTCCCGCTGGGAACAGTTGAGTGTTTTGATTCATGTTCAGGTGTCTTTAAGGAAGATTGGTAGTACTTAATTAACTGCAGTCCTTCAACTGCATATACACAGATTCTGGAGTGGAAGAAAGGAAACTTACTGGAATCCGCTTTGTCAAGACATGAAAAGCATTTTAACTGAAAAACAAAATAGTCATTATTGTAGGAAAAAGAAGGAAGGAAGGAAGGAAGGAAGGAAGGAAGGAAGGAAGGAAGGAAGGAAGGAAGGAAGGAAGGAAGGAAGGAAGGAAGGAAGTTACTTCTTGGAAAAAATAGCCCTACTTAAAATTTGAATTCTGTAATTTTCCCATTACAGTAATTATTTGCATTGCTACTAAGAAGACAACTGAAGAACAAAGAATGAACAAATCCTAACAAAGATTTATTTCCCACATTTTTATGCTCAAATCCTGGGGATCTTTTGTTCGTGTTTTGTTTCACTAAACAGTAACTTTTTTTTACTAATGCTGCTGAGAAATATGCTTTTGCACAAAAAAAAAATATCTCAGGCACAAAAGGAGATGGTTTTCAAGAGATAATTTTACATATTTACATATTTTACCCTAAGCATTTTGTAGTTACTGCCTACTGGTGAATCTATCAAATTTTACACACACTTTCAAAATGAAGCTGTTTCTTTTTTTTACTTTTTGCTTTTGAGACATTGCAAAGGGGGGGGGGGAATTTCCTTATTTCACTTGATTTAAAACCAAATGCCTGCAGCGCTATATTTCCTTTCTCAAGAGCAAAGTGAATGTGACTTTTTGAAGGGGGTCACAGGATGCCTCCGAGGGGTTTGGGGAGGCTGGTGCCTGCCCCGCTTTCAGTGCCCTGATGGGCTTGTCAGAGTTGCCATCTCCTTAGAAATGAGCCTCCAGCCTTGGCCGGAAGCAGAAAGAGGCAGCATTTATGCATCTCACCCTGCTTACTTCTCACTGATATCAGATCCTGAGTTTTTCAAACTAATCCCACGCAGAGGCAAACCTTCCCTTCCAAGGCCAGTTGGAAATTGAAGGGATGGCCTTTGCAAGATGTTTTTTTTTTCCGTTCAGCAAAGCTGAGAGAGCGCTAGGGAGGCTCCAGCAGGAGGAGATACTATATGTAGTTTCTGGTGTTTGTGGAGCGGTTATTTTCCAAGATGTTTCATTATGGTACCTGGCTTGGTAACATCATCGGTACATGGGGCAGAGGAATTGGCTGGCTCTTTATGGGTAGTTGTTCCACACTGGGTGGACGCCTGGATAAAGGTGGTTCTGCCATTGGCAGGCAAATGACAGGTTTCTCTCCTGTTGCAGAGGAGTCTGCAATTCTAAAGGGCCTCTTAGAGACTTGTTGTCAGGCCTGCCATCTTCCACATACTTCGCTTCGCTGGCATCCTGCCATAAAATGCAAGGGAGGGGAGAGGCAATTGGGGAAGTAAGGAATGGGCATTGGAACAGGCAGGAGAATGGGGTGGGGATGACAGGGTGACAGGAAGCAGAGGTGTTAAACCAGAATAAACCGTCCAATCAAGGATGGAGCATTTGAAAACCAATGCTATTGGACACTGATGAACTGGTCAAGATGGGGAGGGCCAGAGAAAGGGGAAAAATGCAATCTTTGCACGGGAATCCTCAGATCCAGCTTTGCTTGCGCTGTAACTGCTCGATTTTAGCAAAGAATGGAGTCGAGGGTCTTTCTTTCCAAGCCTGACACTTGTAGCAATCCAGGCAGTTTGGAACCCAAAAAATGAGGTCGCTGATGAGGAGTGGGAGAGCCTCTTTCAGAAAAAAAATCAATATTATACTGCACCACTTGTTCAGTGACCATTCAAAGTTATGACAGTGCTAAAAGGGGGGGGGGATTTATGACCAACCCTTGAAGAAGTTGCAGCAATTGCAGGATCCGTGCAGTCCCACGTTAGTGATCAGGCATTTGGCAACCAGTTTGCAGCGTTCCGTAATCACATGCTTGCCATCTGGGACCTTCCCTGCTGGCTTCCCACAAGCAAAGTCAACGAGGGAGCCGAAAGGATATGTTGCTCTACACGGTGCTCCTGCTCCCACTGCTTTTCTTCCCAAGCAGCCCTCGGGCAGCACAGGGACCCTGCAGTTCTTGTCCACCAGCCTGTTTGCCAGAGATGCCGCTTCAGAGCAGACGCAAACGCTCCTGGATTTCCGCCTCTTCCCGTGTCCTGGATCACGCGAGGCCCTTTGTTAGTGATGGCGACAGGGGCTGCAGGGATTGCCATCATTAACCAAAGCAATCACGGGATGTCCTGCTTTATGACCACATTGCTTAGCGATGGAAATTCTGGTCCCTTTGGCTGTTGTAACCTGAGGACTACCTATATTGTCCATGTTGGCAAATTGCTGCTTTAGGTGCGAATGCTAGCCAAATGAAGAATGAGACAATTTGTTATAATGCTCGGTTAATCACTGGGAAAGAATAATAAATATAGGTGTCAAGATGGCAGTTGCAAGATTGGTGATTATGACACATAAAGATAGGAAGCGCTTTGATTGCGCTGTCATAGATGACATGTTGACTTTTTTTTCACTGTATCCTGCAGACCCCCCTGATTAAAAAAAAAGGCAAGACTCTGAATCTTTTATTCAAAGCTGATCTGACCTGGCTTCCAAACAGGTGACCAACTCAGGAGAAGCTGTTTGCAGCATAATCTGTCATGAGTGGTTTCAAAGCCAAAACGAAACAAATAAATGTAGTTTACTCCTATCCTTTTACCTTATGAATTCCACACATATTTGCCTTCTGAGAATAAATAACTTTGCACTGAGAGAGGATATTTCTGCTTTGTAGTCAGAAAAGATTCCATGGTGCAAGTAGAGAGGCAGAAGAGCAAAGCCAGGCCAATGACTTTCAAAGCAATGACCTCTGCTAGCATGGTTAGCATTCTGTGACACAAACAAGGCTGGTAAAACTATAAATGAATGTCTGCATTTAAATTATAAAAAGGAGGTTTCAGAAGGTTTTTTTCTATATGGTTATTAGGAATAGAAAGTTCTAAAGCGTATCCAGCAGATTGTAATGGACAAAAGGAAAAATCCAAGGGAGCATGAAGAAGATTCACAACCAAGATAACGGTCAGATAAAAGAAAATTGAGTTGGGGGCAGAAACATAATTACAGAAAGCATCTTAGGCATTACCCTCCCTAGTTCCCAAGGAGATAAAAGACAGGGAAGAGGAAATGCATTCTGACTTGCAAGATTCCTTTATTGTAACATTGAAAAAAGTATTTGTAATTTTCTATGTATTTGGTTTCCAAGTTTGGTCTGCCTTGGAGGGCTGACACAGATAGAAGGTTCCAAAGGGGGGGGGATAAAAAAAAGAAGGTAACCTGTTCTCAAGGCAACACATATAAAAGAGAAGTGGGGCTTCAAGTGGGGATAGACAGCACCACCACCAGATGAATTTTTATTGGCTAACAAACCATACTCAATGAGTAGTCCTTAATGGTACTACATCTACATGGAGGGAAGTAAGCAATAGGTAAACATAGAGGTAACCTGGGAAGATCCTGGAGAAGATAATCAAGCAACAGATCTGCAAACACCTAGAATAGAATAGAGCTGGAAGGGACCTTGGAGGTCTTCTAGTCCAGTCCCCTGCTCAAGCAGGAGGATCTACACCATCTCAGACAAGTGACTGTCCAGCCTCTTCTTAAAAATCTCCAGTGATGGAGCGCCCACGATTTCTGGAGGCAAGCTGTTCCACTGGTTGATTGTCCTCTCTGTCAGGAAGTTTCTCCTTAATTCCAGGTTGCTTCTCTCTTTGATCAGTTTCCAACCATTGTTGGAAAGCAAGCAAAGTTATTCCCGGAAGCCCAGATGCGTTTGTCAAAAACATATCATGCCAAATAAATCTTACTGCATTCTTTGATAAAGTGACTTAATTAGTAGACTAGTGAAATGCTATGGATACAAAATACTTGGACTTCAATAAGGCATTTGACAAAGTGGACCACAACCTATTTCTAGGTAAGATAGAAAAATGTGAGCTAGACAGCAATCAATCTGCCAGATTTGTAACTGGCCGAGAAACTGCATTCAACACATAATCCTCAATTTTCATTTTCAAAAATTGAGTTCTAACCTTTTAAATGTGCATTTGGAGATTTTGAAAAAGAGCCCTCATCTGATCTTCCTTTCCTTTCAACCTTTAGGGTTAGGAAGGCACAATACACATTGCTAATGGCTTCACTTCAGCATTTCACCAGATACAAAATAATACATCAGAACACATTGAGAGAAAACCCGTCTCTTTCAGCCCTATACGCCACATTCTCCCCCTCACCCCATTTGGAGTACAGTGGAAATTAGATCACTTGGCATTTTTACTTCAGAAGTTAGAAACAAGCTTTTCTGTTTTTTTTGTGACCATTTCCCCTCTTTTAATACGTTTCCCCTTGTTGAAAAGTATGGATCTCAAATGCACAAGGAAAACCGATGCCCTTTCCTGCAGCTAAATTAACCAGAATCATGTGGAAAACAATCTGAGCCTTGTACGAAAAGGGGAGCCATTAAAATTAGCCCAGAGCTACGGACTGTGCCTGGTATCACTAAGCAGCACACACTGCAGATGTGGGGGCTGCTTTCAGGCACTGGGAGCCGTGTTGTGTAGCTACAATTAAAATCAGCTCTTCTGCCAAAAAAATAAAAGGAAGGGGGCAGAAGGAAAACATCAAAGACAGATTGAAATGTGTAGTTGGTAATAAGAGTGCTCTCCTCTTGAACCAGGCCCTCCAGCTATCCACAGCCCCCTTGTTAATGAGAAATTTTGACCTCTGGTTTGTAAGTTAAACTTGTAATCCCAGCTAATGAAGTAAATCAATCCCAACTTCAGATTGTTGTTTCCCTTTTTTCTTTGCTCACTGGGGTCTGGGAGTTTAGCATCCAGGGGTCTCCCAATAGGATGTGGAATAGAGAGAGAGACATGGGAGGTGGGGGAGAGGAAGAAGCATTTTATAGTTTAGTGCATGTTCTGTGATTTTGCAGATTCAACTATGGCTTTTGGCTGACAATAATTCAGCTTTAACGTGCACTTGCAAAGATTTAATAGATGGTCATTGTTAACTGTGCATAAATATAAGCTTATCGATTTATTTTGGCTTTCCGTCTCACCTCATCCTCAGGGCTGGTTTATAGTAAAATCTCAAGCCCAGAATTGCAGTCTTAATAGGGAAACAATTTGACTGTTCTAAAGACTGTCTCAGACATCCATTTATTTTTTGACTGTGCTATCCCAAACTCTTTTTTTTAAACAACAAAGAAGTAAATTCAGTAGATTTACACACGCTCTATTGGTTGCAGAGGAGGGGAGTAGATTGGATGGTGTCCAGGCTCCCAGATGGCTCTAAATGGCCACCCTTTCCTCACCTGATTGATATGGCTAGGCTAAGCTCACATAACTAGACTGGAAACCCATTTTTGTAAAGCGGAGTATCGCATTAAGCCAGAATATGAGTTATTTGGGGGTCGCAGAAGCTTATGCAAACACAATTAATACATTTTCTTAAGTTGGGCTTAGGTTGTGTGAACAACTTTAGTGGACAATTGTAGTGCAATGCAGTAATGCAATTTCCATCCCTGACTTGGTGAAGGTCCTTCAGAGAGGCCAACAGGAGGGGATGGGACGGAGCTAAAAAAAGAGCTAGATCTCATTAGGACTCCATAGATAATGAGGCAAGAAACAACTGCAAGTGTATCTTCCAGATGTGCTAGGAGGTATACACACTAAAAACAGGTCAGATTTTGAAAGTTGGACACTAGAGGGAACCAGAAGGAACTAAAGATTACAATTAAAGAAGAAGACAACACAAATTTGGCTTACTAATACAGAATGAAGCAAAATATTTTAACAATGGACATATTGAAGAACATTTTTGGACCTGGAGTTAGTTTTAAGAGCATCTGTCTCCATAGACTCTGTTTAAATGATGCTATGGGAACACAATTTACCAGACAAGACAGACTGATCTGAATGTGGATTTTAAGATGATAGGTTACCAGAAGGATACAGAAAAAAGATGCTACACTGGCCATACCAAGGAAACCAGCTGCTGTCTTAATAATTAAGAGGGTCATACAAATAACAAATGAACTGGATAATTTTCTTATATTAAATTTACAAAAGATGCTTGTTAAAAGTTTTAAAGAGTTTTATGAGAAGGGACAAAGAAAAAATAAAGAGAAACCAAGTTGTAGGACATCATTTGAAGGGACTAAAGATCAAGGTAAAAGGAATAAAGGAATAAAGTAAAAGGAATATTAAGCTGGTTTATTTATCAAGATCAAAATAGGTATGTTTTTTTATCTCTGGTAACCCTTAGTGGATTTTTGCAGATCAAGACTGAACAATGAAGCTTTAAGGATTTTTTTATAGATAAGAAATAGGAAGTGGGGAGAAGAGCTCATTTGTTCTCTTTGGAGAGAGGGTGACAAGTTACTAAAGTTTTTATCTTTGTTGTGATAAAGGGGAAACTCATTACAGGCAGTCCTCGACTTACGGCTACAACTGAGCCCAAAATTTCTGTTGCTAAGCAAGGCAGTTGTTAAATGAGTTTTGCCCCATTTTATGACGTTTCTTGCTACAGTCATTAAAGGAACCACAGCAGTTGATAAGTTAGTAACCTGGTTGTTAAGTGACTCCAGCTTCCCCATTGACTTTGCTTGTCAGAAGGTCGCAAAAGGGGATCACCTGACCCTCCTGGGACGCTGCGACCGTCATCAATAGGAACCAGTTGCCCACGGTCTGAATTTTGATCGCGTGACCACGGGGATGCTGCAACGGTCGTAAGTGTAAAGTCATAAGTCCCTTTTTTCAGCACCATTGTAACTTCAAACGTTCACTGTTGTAAGTTAAACACCACCTATACTTTATTTTCTTTTGTTTCACTACATTCTTACTTTTTCTTTCTTTTCTATTTTTCTTCCTATTTTTTTCTTTTTTGCACTAATTTTTATCTGTACGTTTTTAGTTTGTTAGTTTTTATCTTTTTAATTCTAATTAAACAAACTTATTTATTATCATATGATTCATTTACCTATTAATGTATTAAATAAGCATCCAGAAGTTGTTAAATAATAAATGATCTGTGTTAAATGATCTGTGTAATTGTCTTTGGTGGTTATGTCAAAGGCACTTTACTCAATGGGTCCTTCTTTTGATTTTCCAATCAGGCTTCCCCTTTGAATTTTGGGAATCAGAGGTTTCAACTGCAAGTCTGGAGGGAAAAGGGGTTGCCTTGTGACCCTTTCCGGTCCCTGCCGCTTGCTAGTGTCTCTGTGTGTAGAACTGTGATGTCAAAGGTGCAAAGGTTTCTTGAGGAGGTGGATGGGCAGGAGAGCTGCAGAGAGAGATGAGTGTGCTTGCCCATCCCCACCATGGTTTCAGACCATGGACTAGGGATGCAGATCACCTGTGGTGCAGCACAC
The DNA here is from genome assembly GCF_001527695.2 of Protobothrops mucrosquamatus. Classification (NCBI taxonomy): domain Eukaryota; kingdom Metazoa; phylum Chordata; class Lepidosauria; order Squamata; family Viperidae; genus Protobothrops; species Protobothrops mucrosquamatus. The sequence continues at coordinate 463,438 of NW_015386445.1, read as the reverse complement.
AGGGCCCTTTGCAACATGGCTGACATTCATTTAAGTTGATACCAAGGGCTGCGGTACATCATTTGCATGAGAAGAAAATCTCTTAGGAACAGGGAATATTTTGGGCAGCTGTTTTGATTTTTCTAACCTACATGCTTTATGTTGCTGCCTCAAGTTAACACTGAATAACATATTTAAACAATTCATGTGTGAAAAACTAAAATTGTAACTCACAAGCTGATTTCTTCACACTTTGGTGAATTTAAATCTCTTCCTTCAGACACCGTCGGAGAGAATATTTGTAGAAAAGATGATCTAAGGAACTTCATAGATATAATTGTTCTCTCTCTCTCTCTCTCTCTCTCTCCAGAATATCAGGTTGGAGTCTAGAGATGGAGTCTCGTCAGAGCGGAGTTCTCATTTTTCAGGCAGGGTGGAGCAGATCCCAGTATTGTAATGGTTTATCTGTGTGTTTTCTATATCTTGTTTTAGCTTTTTTGTTGACTTGCCCTTATCTCTACCCAGGATAAAACTGTCCGTAGCCATTAAAAGTAGGTGAATTGATAGCCCAGCAGGAAACTCACTGGAAAAAATTTTGAGAGTCTACGGCAAATCTCATGATGTATATGCTGTCCAATATAAGGATTGTGTCATGTTGGCAGCATTATGGATTATGGTGGATTATTTGCTTAATTTGTGGAGTGCCCTTTAGAAGATTCTTTTTCAGAAGGTCACCTTTCTTGTGGGTGTTCTTGAGTAGTTACAGGTATATTATGTCTAGCTTAAGTGGGTTGCTTTTTAAGGCTGAAGTTGCACATGGTCCTTAAAAAGGCTTATTTGCAAAGTGTTTCCTTCCTCCAAAGGCCTGCTGGAGTTCTTCCTCCATCACAATTACAAAGAACAAACGATTACAAAACCCTTGTAGTAGCAGGGTTTTGAGTAAACCCTTTTGAATCATGAGCAGAGCTTGAAAATCTGGAAATGTGAAAGCTTGGGATACTTGATCTTATTCTGCTTGCCTGCAGGGTCTTCATTTGTCTTGCTTTCAGAGAAATCTCCATGACCAAGAGAGCTGCTAGAAAGAAATCTTTCATTAACAGCTGATTGCCTCCTTCAAAAGTTGCTTTTAAAGTGAGTCATTATGTTTACAGAAGTTGCCTCCAAGCAACCCTTCTCTCCACAACTATCTATACTTGTCGGATCCTCTGCTGAAGTAGACCAGGTTGCCTAGTGTGGTGATTAGGGATTGGACCCAGTCTGGAGAGACCCAGGTTGAGCTCCACTTTTTATCATGGAAATCCATTGGTGGCTTTGGGGCCAGTCGTTCTCAGCCCAAAGGGGTGATGGGAAAACGGGAGAGCAATTTATGTCTGTGTTGGAAAGAAGGCAGAATATAAATCAGACCAATAGTAGACATTCCTCCCCCCCCCATACATATCCATGCATCTTTCCTCATGGATGGACAATGGGTTCAGGACAGCATGCAAGGATCTGTCGGCCATTTGTTGAAATTCCTTAGAGTTAATCAATGTACAGAAAGGAAAGCTTGAAATGTTACAAAAATATGGACAGTAGACAATACTGACTTGCCAATAAGGGAATTAAATTTAAGCTTGTAGATGGCAGAGCCCCACTTTGAGTGGGGGGAACGCTTCCTTTTTCTCCCAATCCATCAAGGTACACACATTTGCTCGCAAAGAAACCTGGACCTGCATTTTCCACTCTGATCTAGCCTTTCCTCACACACACAGGCTCAGCAGTGTGACAGGAGGCATTTGGGGCATGTATCAGGGGTTGTTGTAGGATAAAACTGGAGGGCAGAGTTGTTGAGTGCCACGCCTGGAGCTCCTGAAGACAGGATGTACAGCGCTTCCCAAGAATGGCAAAAGTAAAGGATGGGGCTGTGGTCTCTTCTTACCTCTGTCACAGCTGACATCCAGCTATTTTTTAGGGGAGGAAGGCAGAAAATTGAAAGATGATTAGAAGTGTTGAAGTCAAAAACTGTTTAGGAGGATAATAAGTGGGATGTGAAGGGATGGGGTTTTTTCCCCTCAAAAGATTGAAATCCATTCTGAGCCATGGACTTCCTTCATGCACCAGCCTCTGACTGGCTGCGCACAGCCTTCCTTCAATGTGCCACACCTGAAAATCGGGATTAATGAATGTCTCCCTCTTCCCTTTCTGACAGTCTGCTGCTAAGGTGGTACCTTTATGCCATCTGTTGCATTAACCACACAGCAACAACTAGCCTTAGACTGTTTGCAAAGCTAAGAATGACTTTGTAGGTGAAAGTGATGCCAGACAAATTTAATTATCCTTCTACCTGTTATCAACAGTTCAAGGGATGCAAGTGTGTGAAAGGGGTGTTTATGCATTTAACTGCAGCTGATTCATGTGGATCTGTTTTTACACATACAAAGTGTATCTCAATTTTTACACTTGGAGCTTTCACTTCTACACCTACCTCACCCCAACCCCATCCAGAAGGAGAGGGGTATAACTTCAAGATCAAGAAGAAAATATTGTGAAATAGAGGCGAAAGCGGGCAAGAGGTTCTTAGGCTGTGGGAGCTGCTGGAGGGAAAATTGTTCATATCTGCTTGCAGCCTCTTCTCCTGGTAGGGAACGAACCTGGAGTTTTATTTGGATTCTCCAACTGCATGTTGACACAGCCTCTCTTTTAGCCTCCCTTTCCCTTTGTAGCTGGGAATTTGACAGGTTCTGGTTAGGGAGCTCCAGTGTTGGTAGGGGGCAAGGGCAGTGCAGCTGGGCGGTGGGGTGGGAAGAGAGGGAAACTGAGCTGTGCGAGTGGCTGACCGGCATGCACAAGCGTGCGCACAGCTTGATTTGTGTGGGCAGTGTGTGCACACGTACATGCAGCTCAACTTGTGCAAGCTGAGCTGTGTGCATATGTGCATGTGCGCCAGCCTGCTGCTTGCGCGGCCCTGTTTCCCTTTCCCCCCACCCCACCGGGCCGCCAGGCCACAAAGGCTGGGGAAACCAGCTCTATCCAGAGATTTTATTTTACCCACTTCTGTCTGATCTTGGTCCCATTTCAGGGAATTTCAAAACTTATTTTGTATATAGTTTCACTTACGATTTTAGAACATTAGTCAGGTTTTGCCTTTGTTTCTTGATCTTGTAGCAAACATTTTTTAGCAGATGTCTTCTTCTTTTACCCAGTCTGGAAGCTTCACCTCATGTGACATCAACAGAAAAGTGCTTCAGAATGAATTCAGTGAGGGACTTCTCCACCCCTCTCCATTTTGGTGGCTCCAGGATTCCTGGCCTTTTCACTAGTTCCCGACTTGAAAAACAGCCACATGATTCCCTAAAATGTTGCAATGGTTCTGGAATTTGAGGCGCTGCTGGTGCTCGTGAAAATGGGTTCTTTCCTTGGTATTTGGCTGCAGGGTGCTGGGTGTGTCCTATGCCCAGGGGAGCTGAAGGGGCATCCAGGAGGGTGCATTAAGTGAACTGGTGCCAAAATGGAACTGTTGGCAGCAGTTGCATTGAGGGGGGAGGAGGAGCAAGCCGTGACAAAACACGGCTTGCAGACAGAACCAGTTTTGCATATAAATACTACTGATTGAAATTTTCATTTTTTTTAATGTCATATATCTGGAATGGTCTCAGACGTCTGCTATGCTGGCTGATTAACAAACCACCACCTACACCTTTCAGAAACATTTTGTGAGCTGATGTGACTAACAGTGATTTCAGTTATAAATAACTCAGTAATCCGGTATTACAATTTATTAATTCATTTTTTAATGTTTAGCCTGCCTAAAAGCTTGCAGACAGATAAACAATGAAAAAGAAACAAAATGGTCTCAACTACATGGCTTCCAGTCCGTGTTGTCTAATTTCTAAAGTGCTCAAAAACATTTCTACCTTATAAACCAAGGTTATACTGTTTTCCTTGCTGATTTTAATTATGTTAGCTAAATATTTTACAATTCATCAGAGACATGTTCGGACTAGAAAGTCAGAGTGAAATATTTTAGAGGATTCTTGGTTGTTAATTAGATATTGGCCATATTAGATTTGTGAGTTATTCAAGATTTGTTGCTTCTCTACTCATATTTTACTTGCCTATATTGAATATGTGCTCGCTCTCTCTCTCTCTCGCTCTCTCAAAGTGTTTCTATTAGTATTATTTCCTTTTCCTTTCTTTTTTGAAATTCTCATAAAACACATTTAAAAAAACAAGTTATATAGTTGATGGCCATTCATTCTTTAAGTGAATAGGACCTGGTTTGTTTAGTTTTAATGTGCAAATAATCACCCATCACCTTGATTTGGGATTAGAATTAGGCAGTTGATGGTTGTTCAAGAGATCTACAGGAGCCTAATCTACGAGTGTAATAATAATGCAAAAGAGAGATTCTTCTAATGAAAAAAAAAACATTGCTGAAAGGCCCTCTGGGCCACATAATCAGTACAGAGTTGAATGTTCTTAGAATAAGTCAACAGGCTGCCTATCCCACTGAAGAAGCTGCATTCTGGAAAGGCTTTGACCGTGATTAAATGCTTTTCAGTTGTTGTGTAGAAAAATTTCTTTGCAACTCATAAAGTCATTTGTGATAAGAAAATAAAATCCCTGTAAAGTTTCTTCTGCTTACCTTTGCTTTCCTATTGCTTAGGTCTCTAAACAAGAACTCTTCTTCTCTGTTCACGTGAGCCCGCGAGAGCCAAGCGATCATGCTCTCCGTAGCTTTCTGCCGCTTCCCTTTCCCCTCGTGGCTCCTGGGTGTCAAGAACATTTACCTTCTTCTCCGTGGCCTCCACGCCCTCTTGCCCAATCCATTCAGCCTCCTGCCTATACGGCTGCACTTGGGCTTGATCTGCTCACCTTCACCTTCATGACAACATAAACCCTCAGGTTCTGGGGAGGCATCTCTGTATCTTTTTTGGCGCTTGCTACTTTGGAGATGGAAAACTGCACAACTGTAGCCTGGGAAGAAAAAGGCACGCCTGTTTTATCATCACTGTATGTCTCTCTGGGTCACCGGGAAAAAGTAGCCCCGGTTGACTTTCTGCTCAAAGGGTGGATGTCAAGACTGATATTCTTTCTGGTAAAGGAAGAATGGATAAAATATTAAATGTCCTCCTCACAAGCTCCTGCCCAAAGAACCTTGGAGCAGTTATTGTCAATTCTCTAATAAATTTTTTCTTCTTAAAAACGTTGTCTTTTCCCTTAGAATTGAAATATTAAAAGTAAGTGCATTGCTTAGATTGTAATTCCCAATGTGTAGCAGTTAGATAATTTACCCTCTGTAAAGCACCAATATCTTTTGACTATTCAGGTTAAATTTTAGGCTATTTTTTTTCTCTTGCCAGTAAGAAAGTAGTCAATATTCATATTTGTAAAGCCAAGCACCTGACTGCAAAAAGAGATGCTTTCTAAGCCTATTAAAGTTTGATGGAGTCTTCGTTTCTATTCCTCTTCAAGTAGTATCATGCCTCAGTCTCTTTTGCTCCATCTTCACAGCGCTTGCACCCTTCAGGCTTGATACGTCTGACCTGCTGGGAGGTTTTTCTGGGAAAGTCCCTGGAACTGAGCAGACGTGCAAGGATGGCATGGAGAGGGGTGGAGAGGAACAACACACTTAAAAAAAAAAGGTGTTTTTTTTGAAATAATAGCTTTGACATTCTCTGGTTTCACAAATATGAAATGGAATAGTGTGATGCGAATATTTCTCTGCTTTTCAAGCATTTTGATTAGAGCTTTTGTCTTACTCCTGCTGCAGTTACAGAAAACCAAGATTGTGCATGGTTGAATCTTCTTTCAGTTTCCCGAATTTAAACAATAATTATCATACTGAGCAAATGTTAGGTATTTGTGGGTTTTGGGAAATAAGCTCCATGGATTATTTTAAAAAAATGAAATTTATTTATTAAATTTATGTAGCCATCCATATACCTGGGAGCTTTGTGGAGCTTTATCAGCGTGTCCACAAACCATCATATTATTTTCTTCAAGTACAGTTTTCTCCCATCCTCGTCAGGCTAAGAGGCAGAAGCCGTCTGGCCTCCCAGGAGCTTTGCTGAGATGATGGAGCCGCCGCAGGGCCTTCTTTCCCCCGCAGAGCTGAAGCGCTCTCCACCCTTCCCTGAACCGGCAGAGCACTAACCTGGCAGGCAATTGGCTGCTGCTGCCATTGCTGATTCCCCAGCTGCTCAACTGCCTCTCTTCCCAGGCTCTGCAACACACACACACACACACCACTTCTCTCCAAGGTCACAAAGCCCAAGAGGTTTTCACATGCTTTGAGGCTGTCCTTGCAAGACGGGTTAAATATTATTATTCAAGATGACTTCCACTACCCTTCATCATGGGCTGGGCAAGAAATGCAGACAATTTGAGGTGTGTGTGTGTGTTGTGGCAGGAAAAAGAGGTTGCCAGGGCAGGTTTGTGCTGTGATTAGATGCAAATGAGGGAAGGTCAGTCATCAAACTCGGGTCAAGTCATGCAGGCACCAAAGGTAGGACTATTTCCTGCATCCCTCCTCGGGAGTGAAAGCTAAAGATTTCATAAGGTTAATAAACTATTTCCTGCCCTTACGTGGCCTGATGGGAAGGAAGGACAGCATGTAAACTCTGCCTTAAATGAATTCCAGCCATTCCACCAGCAGGACTCCATCTAATCTTAACTTGGAAGGTGCAGTGCTTAACTTGGTGCAGTGGTTAGAATGCAGGACTGCAGGCTACTTCTGCTGACTGGGTCCCCAACTTCTGGAGGCAGGCTGTTCCACTGGTTAATTGTTCCAACAGTCAGGACAGTTCTCCTTAGTTCTACACTGCTTCTCTTCTTGATACGTTTCCATTCATTATTTTTTCTCCTGCCCTCAGGTGCTTTGGAGAACAGGGTGATCCCCTCCGATATTGGAAGGCTGCTGTCTCATTCCTAGTCCCTCTTTGTTCAGCTATACACAGTTCCCACGAATGTTCATCGTACATTTGAACCTCCAGCCCCCTAATCCCCTCTTCTCTGCACTTTTCCCTACTGTCCCAACATCTGGATGCAGTATTCCAAGTGTAGTCTTACCAAAAGCGGTACTAACACTTCATGTGATCTTGATACTATTCCTCTGTTGATGCAGTTGATGATGTAGGATTGCAGTGGATTTTTGGCCAGCTGCAGCACATTGCTGGCTCATATTTAAGTGGTTGTCCACTAGGGTTCTCAGTTACTGCTGTTGAGCCAGTTATCATATAGGGTCTCCTGCCTGAGCAGGGGGTTGGACTAGAAGACCTCCAAGATCCCTTCCAACTCTGTTATTCTATGTTATAATTATGCAGACAAGCTGCCAAAGTTGAGAAACACTGCTTACGCTAGCAACGCTTCTAGGCAGTTTTCATTTTAAAGTTGCCTTTGTTGTGTGAACCCAGCCTGGACAAGGTTGATACAATAGGGAAGACCCCAAGAGCTTGATGGGGTTGGGGGTTCCTTAAGAACTCTTCTGTTGGCCTTGTGAGAAAAGAAGAGGGTGGGGCTTCACTCACTGGCCAGCTGTTTCCTGAGCTGGGCATCCTCTGTCCACGCTGGCCGAGACTGAGACTGAGCGTCAACAGAATACTCTCAAAATCCCCAGTGTGTTCCTTGCTGGCCTGAACTTGAAGCACAATTTCTCAGATCTCCGAACTTGCTTGCCTTAGAATCTCAGAATCCGAGGCAAAGGATTAGTCCTGCAGCTGTCTCCCCCCAAGCTCTCTCCTTGGACTGCAGCTCTGCTTCCTGGAGCCGGAGGCAAAATCTCCCCACACACACCCCCCCGCTGATTTTTCCTTTTGAATTTTTCTGCCTTGGATAGCTGAGCCTTCAAGCGGTATTCCGCTGCCTACAGTTCCAGGAATTAATTCCAATTTGTAAAGAAATGAACAACAAAACCTTTATTGAATCTTTATGAGGGATTGTCACTGGCTGTTCTTCTGGGACTAGTTCCAGGTGTCTCCCAAGTCCTAGCTTTTAAATGTCTCGGGGCCAAAGCAGAGGAAGGCATGTCAACTTTCATATCCATTTTCCTTGATATTAAGGCTGGCTTCTAAACCTGGCTTGAGGTATCTCTTGGGTCCTATTTGACAAGAGATTTCTCTTCTAGCTGCAGCCACCGATTTTTAATACATGCTCCCTGAAAAGGACTGACAGATGCCAGCAATATAGTTTCTTCTATGCCAGATAGGAAGTTTTCTTCCTTTTTTCCTAGAGTGGCCATTGCTTTTGGCTTTGTCTGAGGATTGGTTTTATTACTTTATTAGAACATGTACCTGCAAGGGGAGCAGCTTTAGCCATCGGGTTGAACCCATCCAGCTTCTGCCTGGGTGCAAAGCTTTCCTCCCCTGCTTGATTTCTCCCCCCCTCCCTCCCTCATTAAATTCTGTCCATCTACCAGCTGTGGATTGCTGTGTGCCCTCCAGACAGACTCCTTTAATCTGGCATCGCATTAGGGTTTTGTCTATGCAGCCCTCGGGCTGCAAGCAGACTTTCTCCTGGCTCATAAACCCAACCAAGCTATTACAACAACAAGCACAGTCAAAACCTCTTCATTCACGTTCAGGACCTTCCCTCCAGAACTTGGATGAGGTTCTGATCCTTTCCCAGGGTTCCTCAAAATACTGTGACGCCCCTTTTTCAGGGTTCGGAGGCAAAGGTTTTGTTCCTGGTTTAACACAACCAGCTACGGTGAAGAGAGAACGTGGCCGTGAGGCTGTGAAAGGGCTGGATCCATGTCTCTTTTCAGTCCTTTTTCCTCAGTCTAATTCCAGGACGTACAGGCAGTCCTCGACTTAACAACAGTTCATTTAGTGACCGTTTGAAGTTACAACGGCACCAGAAAAAGTGACTGATGACCAGTTTTCACTCTTAACCACCGTTGCAGTTTCCCCCTGGTCAGATGATCAAAATTCAGATTATTGGCAGTGATTCACAACTGCAGCTTAACTGTGGCAAGAAAAGCAAAACCCACCTAACAAATGTTTCACTTAGGAACAGAAAATTTGGGCTCAATTGTGGCCGTAAGTCAAGGACTCGGTGTGTTTGCTATTTAGAGGAGAAAAGAGCTGCCACACACGAGCCTGGCAAGTCATAAAATTCCCTTTTATCAGAATGTAAAGTGTTGAGCCTGTTCCTGATCGTTCTCTACCTCCCTTGACTTCAGACTTTTTCTTTCCTGGAGCAAGATGTTGGCCCTGCAAGGAAACCAGTGCCAGGCAGGCCTAGAACCACTTTTACTGGAACAGCCACAGCAACAGACGCTGGCTAGTCCGAATGTGCTCCTCCCTCGCTTTACCTTGGTTTGAGTTACGGAGGGGCCAGCCTGCCCTGTTCCTTAAGTCTGTTTTTTGGGAATGAGTGTAAGGCCTTGTGGTCTGATCGTTGCCTTGGTTACAGATTGTACAACTGTCCTTCAAGGCCATTCCCTATGCCCTCTACACAAAGGAACTCATTTTCTATAGGAAGCCCCCTGTCATTTTTATTTTTGAAGATAGTCTCCGTGATATAGGTGGAAAGAGAGAGGATGCTTGAGACTAGTACTTCATTTTGCAACTTCCCTTTTATTTATTTCTAATGACAAGAACCTTAGAGAAATGCAAATGGAGAGAGGAAGCCTAACAGATTTCAAAGCAAAACGTTGACCCTATTTGAATGAGTGGGCACCATGCTGGAGACCCGAATCTTAATCTATCTCCCGAGATGGTTGTCAGCATCACATCGGAAGGTAGGTGGAAGTGAATCAAAGAAACGCACCCCGTTCTGCAGAAAACAGAAATGCATAAATAAATGAATACCTGAAAAATCAATGTTTGTGGATATACCTTGACCCAAAACTTGGGATAGATGAAAGTGAAGGAGAAATCTAGAATGGAGAAGCAATAAATCATGATGTATATATCCCCCCCACAATCATTTTCCTACTGCAAATGTCAGCCTTGTAGGAGAGAAGTTAGAAGAAAGGGATGCTTTACAAGTGGAGATTTGTGTGTATCAGCCGTACCAGTAGATCAGACCAGAAAATTAAATCCACATGGCCCTTGTTTAAACTGAAAAACAAAAAGGACAAGTACAAAGAATGGAAAGAGGGACACATAACTAAGGCAGAATACCAGTATATAGCCTGAATCTACAAAGATGAAGTTAGGAAAGCAAAGGCTCAGAATGAATAAAGACTTGCAACAAAAGTGAAACATAATAAAAATGTTTCTTTCAACATAGAAATAACAAGAAAAAAGTCAAGGAAACAGTAGATCCACTTAAGAGAGAAGATGGTAAGGAAGTAACAGACAATAGAGAGAAAGCAGAGCTGCTTAACTCATTCTTTGCATCAGTCTTCATGCAAAAAGAAACTATAGCCCAACCTACCAAAAACCTAACTGCATCCTGAAGCCAGTTAGCCAAGCATTAGAGGCTTTAAAGAGGAGGCATCTCCTTCTAAGGTGGCGTGTCCATGTATCCTTCACATTTCACTACTGTTCTTCAGCAAGTGCTCTGGGAGTCATGACTCAGTTTCCCATTTGCAGGAACCTTTGATGGGAGGACTTTCCCAGGAGACTTAACAAGGTTTGAAGCTGATTTACATAAGTTGAAATGCCCTGAAATGTCTACATGGTAAGAGAGGAATGAAAAAGAGTGGGTGGGAAAATCATGAGCAGACTTGGGCCATAGCCTTTCAGAGGTCGTGGAAACATACTTTAATGGCTTATCTTTCCTAAGAGTCCCTCACAGGATATCATAAAAAAAGATGGCAACCGCAATGGCATCACCCATTTTTTTTAATGTCTGGTGCACGTCTTTTCGACCACATCCTCTGCGGACACTCTTCCTCAGTCAGTGCTTTCAGCAGGACTTGGCATCTTGGTCATGAATCACACACAGCTGATGTCATTTTGACTGGCACACAATTTGGCTATCCAAGGTTGCCTGCAGAAAAGGGCATTTATCCAGAAGCCAGCTGGGTATTCTGACCTGAGAGGTTTGGGATTTTGTTTTTTTTCATGTTTTTTTTTAAAGAATAGAGACATGGTAGAGTGCAGTAAAATGATGACTGCATCAAGATTGAATATCCAGCAGGTACAGCAGTCACTGCAGATACAGGCAAAGAGCCTCACAGGTGAATCAGTCAACCTGGATGGCAAAAACATTTCTGAAATTGGAGTCAGGGAAAGATGAGGAATTTTTAATATGCCTGAGATTTTTTTTCACAAATAAATGGCTTTGAAAGATTGAATACTATTGGATGTACTAGACTTCTATGTTGTATTTCAACTGTTATGACTCTATAGCTAAAATAACATTAATTTAAAAAACATTTTGTGCTCAACTAGTCTAGATACATGCCCAGAACAGCTACTGTGAGCCAAACTGAAATACTGATGTATTAAAAAAAAAAAAATCAAGTTCTGTTTCTTGGTGCAAAAGGCCAAACTACATGGAGCCAGCTAGATAAATGGGAACGGTGAGAGAGAGCCCCGTTCTTCTCTGTTTCAAGCACACAGGCCAGAAGGAATGTTCCAGGAGAATTCATTTGAATACCCAAATTCTGTTCTCAGACACTGAAATAAAGTAAAGTTCTGCATATTTGGTTTTTGACTTTATGGGTTTGTCAAACACCAAAGAATGGTTGATGGACACATTGCACGATCGGTTTTATGAAGGGCAGGAGGAATGCCGAGAAGGTACAATATTAAGCATTTACAGTACAATACAATTTAATAGGTATCTTACATACAAAAGGGATGGCATTAAGACCTAAACATTTTATTTAGAAAAGATATTAAACTAACTTGATGGCACAAAATGTACAATGCAGCAACTTTTCTGCATAGATAACTCTCAACCGGTTGTTGGGGGGGGGGCAGATGGAGAAATTCTAACTTTTTTGCTTAACAGCTCTCACTTGATGAAAGTAGCGTACTTAAAAAAACTGTACTTTGAAAAAGAACTTTAGTGAAAAAGTGGTGCGTTGTGACGGTTCTGTACTTGTTTACTTCTGAGGTAGCTAAGGTGTGTGTGTGTGTCCATGTCCTGTTTTTCTTGGTGGCACCATCCTCTCCCAGATCTCCGTCTCCAGGTTCCTTGTGTCTCCATTATAGCCCAAGAGGTCACGAAGAACTCCTGGCCTTTTTTAGTGGCCATCAGCAGCATTTGCAGAAGGTAGCAAAACTGCAGGGACAGCATCTTGCAAAATGCAACAGGTGACTGCCATCTTGTAAATTTTGGCACTCTTCCTCCCCAATCACAACTAACTGTAGATTTGTCCTTTAAATTGTTGGAGAACCTCTCTTTACTCTGGTGAAATTCCTTCCTATCCACAAATTTGGTGGGGAGTTTTTATTTGTAGCAATTCAATTTATTACTCTTGCTGATGAAATGATGTATGTAAAAAAACCTGTCCTGCCCAGTTCATAAATGGGCAATTCTGTTCAGAGTAGCAGCTTGCCAGGATCCCAGATTTGATTAACAAAATTCTTCACAAGGGGCACCAAAATCTAAGGGAGAGTTTTTAGTCCTGGGCTGTTTCATTCCATGTGCCCCTGCCAAATTTTGGTATACATTATTTTCCTTGAACTTCAAGCAATTAGAGCTATTAACCCATTTAGAAGGTTTACAAATTCAAGAAAATTTCCTTTTCTCCTAAATGTTTTGAATTGGCAGTTTGGTTTGCCCTCCAGGCTTAAACAAAGTACAAGGCTGTTGCAGTGGAGGATCTTGGGAAGTGCTGTTTTGAGGGGGGGGGGAGTAAGGAAGGTTCTTGGCCAGATTAGCACCTTGTCAGAACTATAATCCCCAGGATTCCACATTAAACTGATAGAGTTGATACACATTTTTAGTATGAAGTACGCTATTTATAACTGAACACTCCTCAGATACAGAGATTTCTCTCCAAGCCTAGATTTTTGAAGTTGTGCTCATGAGAAATGGGTTGTGAATAAGTAATAAAAATAAACTTAACTCGATCCGTGAACTTGCAGATACATTTCATAGGTCAACTCAAGTGACGTTCTCCAGGAAGTTTTCTGTCAGTACAAAAAGTTACATGAGAAAGACTAGCCAGGATGTCTGGATTCTCAGTCAATGCTCTGCTCAGGGAGCATCAGTGATGGAAAGCTTCCCTTCCCTCGTTTCTTAAATCTTTTGAGCAGAGCCTCATACTGGGACTACTCGCAAGGCTCAAACACCTTGCACAAATGCAAGGTGCACACAACATGCTATACCATGTTGAGGAATAGATATTTCTGATTCAGTGCATTCTAGGAACCCAAGTCTTTACCTTAGCAAGCTGGGTGACTCAAGCCATCTTTCCAAGTCCCAAAGGCCATCAGTGTTTGAGCATAGCACGGCATATAAATGCAGCCCACCATCTGCATGTTGACCCAGGCTTGGATTCTTGAGTTTTGTGAAAACCAGTCAATCAGTGGGTGAAGTAAATAATGCTAGTGATTGCACTGTGTCCATCATCTCTCTTCCTATGTGTTACATCCATTAGATTTTGGGAAATGGCAGCCCCAACACGTCTGAAGGTCCTTTGGTCAGGAAGGATGCACCAACTTATCCATCAAGATATACAACCTAGAGAATAATTCATACAACACCAAATTATGGCACAGCTTAATGGGCAGATTTTCCTGGATCATCTGAACTGTCATGACTGCTCAGAGATTGAAAGCCAAGTTTATTTTCTCAAAGAATGCCGATGCCAAAGGATTTGAGAATGGAAGCAAAGTATTTAAAGTAGTTGCTTAAAGAAGAAATGCATCACACTTTTGTGTCATTTAAAAAGATGGCACACCGCATCCCATCAATGTTGGCATCATCCATTTCCATGTGTCAAGACAATGTGGGACTGAATTCAAATGAAGAATGAAAGGTGACTGAGACACAATTTATCTAGTTCCGCTTCTTAATGACAATAAAAAACCAGCATAATTTAACTTGGGCTCACCTCAGGACCTATTTAAAGGTACACAATTTTGCAAAAGGACTTGATTTGAACCTCAATTTGTTAGAATTTGCAGCTGTCTGAGATGTATATGTGTATGGGGGAAGGAGGACAGCAAATATGTGGGACTGGAAAGAATGAAATCAGGTTCAGCACCGTAACAGCTTTGGTCCCTGTCTGAACTGGCTCCTCTAAGACAACTGTAGGGGGTCAGAAAAATAAGCCATAATACAAAGAATCCATAAAATGAGAAAAAGATCATGAATAACAAATGGCGATAGGAAATATGACCGACAGTCCAGAGATCGTACAGGGTTCAGGGAAGACACTCAGCGTACCACCAGCTTCCTCCTGGCAGCTATCAAGATCTTGACACATTCGTAGGACGGAGGGTCTGTCCTCCAGAAAGCGGGTGGGCTTATTCCTTCAATGAAACGTACTTTAATTACACAAATTGGTCTTTTCCACCAAATTCAGTCCAGTCAGTTCTTTACAGAAGCATCACTACTTTCCAGGTGCCAAAAGCACACAATCCCATCAAATGCCAGGCTTCCAAGTGCACTGTGATGACTTGAGTAATAATACAAACAACTCTACGTTGTGTCATTGTCTTTGTTTCCACGTGAGAGTCATGGCTGGCCATGCAACAGGGTTGCTTCAGAAACAGGCTGGCTGCTCCTGCATAATACTGGCGTGCGAGTCCTGAGTGTTTCCACTCGAGGGACTCTTGGACACATCTACTGTCTGAAAGGAGGGAGGGGAGCCAGTCCTTAATCTAGGGGTTCCTGCTTTATTCTGATTGTGGTATTGGGCTGTGGCCTCCTGTCTTCACGACACAGCACATATTCACTGAACTGGGAGGAATCCACACCTCCACCGCAGGACGCTGCCACATTAAATCCCTTCTGGAACAACCGTTCAAGAACCTGGAGGTTTTGGAAAATAAGAAATATATTAGAACAGGATTTCATACAAAATGCACCCCTGAAAGATCCAAAGATGCTTTCCTGACTCCAGTAGGCTCTATCTTCCAATAAATAGGCAGAAATAAAAAAATTGCTACTTCAAGATACCTGGAAGGCTTTCATAAATGGCCTGGCCCGCCATCCTTTAATAAGCCACCAATGCCTTAACAACTAAGCAACTTGAAATTCCTAAAGGAACTTCGTTTGTTTAGAATACGTGTTTGATGCGAAAAGAATCCTGGATTCAACTGCAAGACTTTTTGGCTAAAAAGTTCAGGCCTAGAATTTTAGGCCACAAATGATACACTTGAGGATACACTACAATTTTTCCTCCATCCTTGACTGTTGGCTGTGCGGTTTCTGTTCCTGAGTTTAGCGTTCTTTCTTAAAAAAATGTAATTTTTATTAAAGATTTTTAAACAAGTGAAAGATAAACATAAAATACAAAAAGTGAAATTGAGAAAGCTAGAAAGTACAGAAAATAAAAGATAATTTATAAAGAAACAGAAATGCTGTAACTTGTATTTTTACAGCACTTATAAGCTTAGTATTATTAGTATTATTCATCCCATTTTAAAATTGCATACGTAGTTCACTTCTTCCCATATCCTTCACTTTGCAAGCCCAAAAATAACTTTTGTCCATTTTGAGCAAAAAGTATAAAAAAAATTCCAGCATTTTTAAAAGAATCCTATTGTCGTGTCCCTGATGAAACGAGTCAATTTTATATTCTGTCTCTTATCCAGTATCTCTGCATTATTGATCCTTAGCTTGGCATTAATTTGTCTTCTTCCTGACAAGGTGCCCAAATATATTTCTTGGTACATTTATTTTTGGTATTGATATTGTATTCTTGTCCATTTCTGCAACCATGTCAGCTTCTTCTCATTCTATTTTTTTTAAGGCTTCAGCAACTCTCAACTTACTATCTTTGCCAGATTGTTCTCTAAGTACTCTCAACCCCAAGCAAGTTCTTTCTCTTTTAAATCCAGTAATGCCACATTATTTAAATCTTTTTACATCTCTTGGTTGAATGTTTCTGTGTCACTCATCTGTATTGCAGATTCTTCACATTTTTTAATTCATCTTTTCTTCATATTTGCAGATCTTTCTTCCATTCTCCTATCAAATATACGGTAATCAAATCTATTTGATTACAGATACTGCCTACATTTTATGTTTAGTTTATTTAACCTCCCACCTACCCACTTATCTACGATGCAGATTCTTCTTCTTTTTTGCATTCAAAATTTTTATTAGTTTATACAAATGTAATATAAAATACAAAAATACAAAAGGAAATAAGGAGGAAATAAGGAAGGGGAAAGTGTAGGGCAGAAGGGAGAAAGAAAGAAAGAAAAAGAATTGATTTCCAACTCCTTTTGGTGCATTATAATAAGGTAATAGCATAAAACCTCAACTTTTTATTTTTATATAATAATATGAACTAACCATGTCTATAACAACAAACCTACTGTATTTAATCGGCAAAACCCAAAATCAAAGTTCCATTTTTTTCCCACCTCAAGCACAAAGTCCAAAATGGTTTCCAAATAGAAACAAAATTATGTTTTCTTTAATCAAGCCAGTCAATTTAGCCATCTCTGTTAACTCCATCGTCTTTTGCAGCTATTCGTGCATTGTGGGAATCAACGTGTCCTTCCATTTTTAAGCATAAAGTAACCTTGCTGTGATTCGGTTGGAAAAGGATTTCAATGCAGGCCTTCTGAATTGAGCCTAACAGTGGACTTTTTCAATGTTACTTTAGTTTTCTGGACTTGTTTAGGGTATAAATTACTCTGCAAAGTACTTGGTTCCAAAGATGTTAAAAGGGCCCAGAAGAGGAGCTAGGAGCTACATGATACATCTTGGTCTTTCAGGATCTCTTAGCATATTATGCAGTGATAATTCTATAAGTTATTCCTAAATGACTACAGTGTGATTGAAGTCTTGCTTACAGCAAACCTCTACAGCAAAGCCAAATATTAATCAAACCAACAAGTGCTCTGCAGGGCAGTTCAGTACATTATGGAGGAACATACTGGCTGGTGGTGATATTGATGCAACCTCTTAAGGAAAAGCAACACTTGGGCTTCATCATAACAAAATGAGGCTATGACTCATCGTGAATATGCAATGTTGGAAGTGGGGAAGCAGTGCAGACGTCCGCAAACATATTTACTGGTGCAATTTGTCTTTTAGAGGTTTTCCTTGTAAGTGGTTTCGGGGGGAGGGGGGTTGTGGTGCTTGGCAGTCACTGTGAGACTTTATAACAATATTATTCTATGTCTGAAAACAAGATAACCAATCCAGAATGGCAAGGCAGTGCCACTGAAGAGATGAAATGCAACTGGAGAAAGGGAAGAATTCCAGCATCCTGTTCATTCACCCTTGCGTGATGCATATAAAAAACGGCTTGCAAGACCATCAGGGGCTGCTGTGAATGGTGGCATGATGGAGGCCAAGAATTCAGGAGAGGCCTTTTCTACTCATACTGGAGATTGGGCTCTTAATGCCCCTTATTCATTTCAACACTGGCAGCAGTTCTTTGATAAGCAATAGATGCACACATGCATTTCCAATGGAAATCAACTTTGTGGCCCACCACGAGGAGCATAGACCGATTTTACAGTAGTTAAATCATATAAATTATCCTGAGAAGACTGAGGGGCTTCAGAATTGGCTTGCTAGAAATCCTAACACAGAGTCAAACAGCTTAAAAAGAGCAACTGTGAGAGGGACCTTGGAGCCCTAGTGGACGTTCACTTGACCATGAGCCAGCAGTGTGCAGCAGCAGCAGCCAGAAAAGCTAATACAATCCTGGGTTGTATAAACAGAGGCATAGAATCAAGAACACGTGAAGTATTATTACCGCTTTATAAAACCATACTAAGACCACACTTGGAATACTGCAGCCAATTTTGGTCACCATACTACACAAAAGATGTTGAGACTTTGGAATAAGTACAAAGAAGAGCAACTAAGATGATCCAAGGCCTGGAGATTAAAACATACGAAGAACGGCTGCAGGACTTGGGTTTGGCTAGTCTAAAGAAAAGAAGAAATAGGGGAGACATGACAGCAGTATTCCAGTATTTGAGGGGCTGCCACAAATAAGAGGGGGTCAAGCTATTCTCCAAAGCGCCTGAGGGCAGGACAAGAAACAATGGTTGGAAACTGACCAAAGAGAGAAGCAACCTGGAATTAAGGAGAAACTTCCTGACAGTGAGGACAATTAACCAGTGGAACAGCTTGCCTCCAGAAATTCTGGGTGCTCCATCACTGGAGATTTTTTAAAAAGAGGCCAGGCATTCACTTGTCTGATATGGTATAGGTTCTCCTGCTTGAGAAGGGGGCTGGACTAGAAGACCTCCAAGGTCCCTTCCAGCTCTATTCTATTCTAAAGTATTCTTCTATTTCTAATATTTTAATGTCACTGCTGTGTTATAATTTTAATCCATTTTTGTCATTTTGTAGTCTGTTGTAATTTTATAACTTTTATTCCTACATCTATTCCACCCTGCAATCGTTGACAGTGACGTCAAGCATGTAACACGTTTTATTAATAAAGAAATTGATTTAAAAACAGCGGGGAGAAATTCCACTGGGATTCAAATGGGTAGGGATTCATCTCCCACTTCATCCTCAGCCAGCAGCATCACCCAAAAGGGCCAGAGGTGACTTCTGGGGCTACTCCTTCTCTTCTTCAGGACTGGGCACTCAAGATAACGACGAGGACCACGGTCTTGGGGGCTCCCTTGGCTCCCCCCAGCCTGAAGCTTCGGCCAGAAACTAACTCCCCCTGCACGTCACCTAAGGGAGATCTCACCCAAGAAGACCCTTCTCCTTTGGGCTTCCCTAATTAGTGAGGCACTATCAAAGCTGCTGAGCAGTCCCCCCTCCTCCTGGGGGCGACTAGCCTTGGTGGGAGAACTCTTCCAAAGGAGATGCCAAAGGGCACAGGACCCTCGCTTGCTTCCTCCCGCACCTGCTGATCAGCCGGCCCAACTAGCTTGGTTTCAAGACCTAATTTTAAAACTTTTTTAAAAAAAGGATAGAAGGAAAAAAAAACCCTCAGTCAATCCCTACGAAAACCTTTGAGTATAAAGTGGAACACATTTTATTTTAAATACTCCGGGCAATTTTTACAATACATCTTTTTGGGGGAAAAAGTGCAGAGATCATATTTTAAAGTCCATCCTGCAGGCTCTATCATTTAATTATGAGCAGGACATAAATTATGCATTTATACATTGTTGCATTTTCTACAAAGTGGCATGCAAAACATTTCTCTCCCCCTTTTCTCCTCTTTTCTCCTTCTGTACGTACCGTAGTTTGATAGGGGTTTTTTTTCCTCCTAGGGGCATTGTAGAAGGAAGAAAGGACCGCAGGGTACGCGATGATGAAAAAAAATTAGCATTTGTCAGGCTAACACCATTATGAGATCAGCATGGTGCTAACATATACAAAATCTAAATCTATTTTTTTCTCCTGCTTGAACTTGGGAGGGGCAAGGAGAAGAGAAAGGGAAAAAAGGGGGGGGGGATATACTGAGCAGTCCATGGGCTCGCCATAAACCAGGTCTCCGTGCAGGTTGGGCACTAGAGGGAGGGACACAAAAGCGGGGGGGGGGGAGATTCCTCTGCCAGCAAAAGGCGGAAGAGCAACGCAGACGTACCTGGACCGAGTTCAGCCGGCAGTAGCCGTTCAAGGGGAAGCGGATGACGTGGGTGGGGTCCTGGTTCCAGCCGGCATTCACCGAGTTGCACATCACATCCCCCGTCTCCGGAAAGATCTCCTCAATGAGCGCCTTCTCCCCACTCAAGGCGATCCGCTCGCCCAGATCTGGAGTCACCCTCACCACTAGGCAGTCGCAGGGCTGGAAATGCTTCTGCTGCTCTTTCTCCTGTTTCCATCGCTCCAGTTCTTTGATCATCGGCTGCAGCTGGTAATACTTGGCTTCTTCATACAAAAGACTGAAGTCCTTTGGATGGAAGGGAGAGGAAGAGGCTAGGAAAACCGGTGCATCGTGCCCACCCCTGCAAACAGAGACTTTTTTTTTTTTTTTAAAGGTTAATATTCCACCGAGGCCAAAAAGTCCGTTTCCTTTTGCTTGGGCAGCAGGGGGCAGTAAAAAAAGTCAAGATGGCAGCTGCAACCATGTGACCAAAGTCCTGCCCTGGGAGGTGCTTAAGCAGTCCTGTCGGCCATCTTGTGGAGGCTCACTCTGGCCTGGCCAAGGTGCTGGGACTGCAGCGTATTTGCCTGCCTTCCTTTGGTTCCACTTGTGCATATAAGAACCAGACTGGTTGCCTGCAGTAAATTGAAGCTCAAGCACCCTCCACTCGTGTGAGTGTAGCTTTGCGCAGGAATGCGAGCACCCTCTGCTCGTGCACAAAGCTCCACTCGTGCAAGTGGAGGCTGCCCACACCCGCCACTTGTGTGTGCTTGTGCGCCTGCCGCTCACCCCCTCCGCTAGGTCGGGCCACCAAGGTGGAAACGTTGGGGACCCCTGTCCTATGAGATCCTTCTGGCAAAGATTCTGTTCCTCTTCTTATTGTTGCAAGTACTAAGCCGAATAAGCTTTTAAGGAAAACAATTCTTTCGCCCTCTTATAGAAATCTGGCAGGCAATCTGCAGAACTCTCCAACGTAGGATATTGTTTAAGCAAATCATTGCAAAGATCTGGCAGCCAACCCTACAAGAACATGAATGGCACTTGAGAGCCACACCTGGAGAAGACAGGAAGTCTCATCTTAATATTTGCAAAGAATATTAAGATTGGGTTGCACCCTTGTTCTGCACTGCCTGCTCCAATTCTTTGCCCTGCAGATGTGTTGGGAGCAACTCCTGGACCTCCCAGCGAACAGGGCCAAGAGCAGCTCCAGACCCAAAAGGAGAGTGATAGACGGGGACTCGTGATCTGTTCTCATGGGCCAAATGGCCACAGGCCGGGGAGGGCAGGAGTGAATCTATTCCCAGCAGTGCAGCAAAGATTTACCAGAGGGCAACCTGCGAGTGCCTCCTCTAATTATAGGCTTTGTTTTAAGATAACTTGAAAACATGCCAATATATTTGGGTGGAGAACTATGCCCAATTATTTCTATTTGGGATTACTGGGCCCAACAGGAGAAATCTCAAGAGACTGCTAATATTCTTATCTTGTGAGCTGGCTAGAAAATAAGAATTATTTCTTCATACAGCTGACAGATGGGTGTTAGGGGTGAAATATTTTCTGACCATCTTCCCCTTTAACACATCTTCCAAAGACTGTCGCCTATGGAGGATGTGGAGAAGACTGTCAAAGGGATGGAGAGACAAACAGAACAAGAAAAAAAAGCACTTCTCATCTATGCACAGTTTTCTGAAAAGGACACTTTTAACACAACCTATTCTTCTTCCCCCATTCTCCTTCTGCCCAAGAACTCCCTGCTTCTTCTAAATCTACGTCTCCAAGGGCAGCTCTTCAGAGACCACACGCTCAATGTCTTGTATGCAGCCTGGAAAGCAAAGCTGGTTGCTGAACATTATCCTTCAGTGTAATTTTACTGACTTGCTCAAGAGGGAGCCATTTAGCCCAAACCAGCAGGGGAACACCCGCAAAACACTCTGAAGGCAGAAGTGGAATCGCCTTCTCAGCCTGGCGGCTGGCTACACCCGGAAGCTGCCGACAGAGCTGCCAATCTGATATTGCTTATCTGATAGAAGGAGGCTTTACTCCCATTTTATACAGGTGACTCAGGGCAGAAAATGGGGAATCCAAATGGAAAAGTGCTGACCATGTTTTTTCAAGGTGCTGGAAAACAAGACCAGCCCCTCTTGCGTTCATTGCCAAGGGGAAATGGCTAAAATACAAGCTCTGCCCAACTGGAGGAATCTCACAGGGCAAGACAGATGGTTACTCTCCAACAATATTAACAACAATACCTTATTCAAGTCTTAAATGATCCAAACACTAACTCTAACAAGTCTCACTGTTACTATCTCCATCTCCTCCGAGCTGCCGCCCTCAGCTAGGCTTGGACTGCATCTCTTAAGTGAGCACAGCCAAAGCGGATGAGGTTGGGGAAGGCTGGCTAAAACAAGGCCTAATTTCAGCCCTCAGAGCTGCATGAGGGTGCAGGGCTGGAAACAGAAGCTTGAAGATCTGAGCAACCCTCATGACTCCAATGGGTTCTCCACCTCTCACACAGCCTACTCCTGAGGAAGCCTTCTCACAATTGCAAGGACAGTTTCCATGTGCCTGTGACTTCTAAAAAAAACCCATAACTGCTAACTCAAAGTCCTTCTGTTGCTTGCTGCTCCCGGTATGTGCTGTAGAGTTAAGTGGAGGGTCTAGCCAAGGTAGAGAGTACTTTGAGCCTTGCCTTATTAGCAACTGGAACAGTAGTTAATATTCACTGTAAACACACCAGCCAGATGTGATAATAGAGAACTGCTAGCTAGGAACATAGCGGCATGATTGTCTTCAACGCTCACCGCTTGCTTAGTCTGAAAAAAGACTCTACAGAGGCAGAACTCTGGAGAGCACACATCCAAAATCCACCCTGCTGGAACTGGTGGAAAAACTCCTGGAGTAAGAGGTGCAAGGATTGACACCTTCCTGTACATTTTGCATGGTTCTGTCTCATAGCAAAGATAAAAAATACCAGCACCTTTGTTTTATAGATAGCATCTTCTTTTGTTTACTCCTTCCCATCCTCTGGATCGGTTTCTAAGTCCCAGAAGCCAGCCTTGAGCTGTGCTTGGATAAGCTCACAAGAGACGCCCTTTCCAAAGCCTGAAGGAACAGTCTGGCCTATCTTGGGTCCCCCCATAGCTTTCTCCCCTGTGCCCTCCCTCTGGGAAACTCGCCATGCACAAGTATACATAATCCGAACTGGACTGTGTTGTTTCTCTGTGTCATATAACATATGTGGGTATATGGATAATTGTGTGTGTGTGTGTGTGTATTTATTTTTGTCATATTTATATAGTGTATATTGGAGGTGGTGACCCTTTGAGAGCTGAATGCAACGAAATTTCATTTTAATGTATGCCAATTAATGTACATTCAAAGTGACAATAAAATTATTCTTCTCCTCTCCTCTCCTCTCCTCTCCTCCCCTCCTACTCTACTCTATAGTTTATACATCCTTGGAAGTTATCTTCTCCCTTCCTGCTTGTTCCTTTCTCCAACCAGATAATTCAGATTTAGACAGATTTTACAGGCTGGTAACTTTGTGGAGAGAATTTGGGGCCTTTTTCTGTTAAATGCTGAAGACCCCATTGACTGCACAGGCTGAGTTGCATGAAACGTTCAGTTTTCCTCTGTAAGAACGTCCATAGTCTGGCTCCAAATGTGTCTTCAATTCTTTTTTTAGGTGTCTCAAATCCTAATAGCAAAAGGAGCATTGAAGTGGAGCAGATGTTGATCGCCTCCCAAGAGGGCTCCAACTGCTGGGAACCCCAGAGGGGGGGGGTTGGTCACTCAGGACCTGCTGCTCCATGCTAAGGAAGTGCAGCACCTGCTATTTCCCTGCTATTTTGACATGACGACGTGGCACCCCGTATTTCTGCAACTCTAGAAACACAACCGAAACAGCCTATTTCTCCTGACCATCCGAAACACATTACTGAAGACATTTATAGTTTCTGGCATAATTTGGCTCAGTGGTTCCTCATGAAAGATTTCTGTTTCCCAAGTGGAATAAAGGCTCATATCCTGGCATATGTTAATAATTTAATACACTGTGCTGCAATAGAGTCTTTTAATTTATTTTATTTATGCTGCTTTACTTTTTGCTACTAATGGTTTGAATTCAGAATGTTTCAAATTTCAACATTCCTCTGCTTGAAACAGGAGGCTTCAACTATGCTGCAAGTGTTTCAGGTTCAAAAAGCTGTTTTGAATTCAGTTGAAACACATTTACTGGGGTTGAGACAACCTGTTATAAACTCTAAATGTCTGGGATCAGATACTTCTCTACGCCTCCACTAGAAATTATCACTATTTGGTATACAGCTGCCATTATACTGGAAATATTTGGATTGTGTTTTTTTAAAAGGCTTAAGTCATCCATGGGGATTTTGTTCTAAAGGATGACTATGTATTTTTAAAGTAATAATGACAGAATAGAAATATATTGCAGCTACAGAGGCGATGCTTGACTTACGGCAGCAACTGGGGTGGGAATTTCTGTCACTAAGCAATGTGGTCGTAAAGTGTGACTGTATTGCTTAGCAATAGCAATCCCTGCCATCCTGTAGCTATTGCAACAGCCCTGGGGTGGTGCAGCAGCCAGAAGGCAAGTCCTGCGGGCTGACCCTGTGTCCCCACTGCCCGCAGTTCGATCTTGATGGGGCTCGAGGTTGACTCAGCCTGCTGCTTTTCCAATTCAGCTGGAAGATGCCTAGTTAAGCAGGCTATCTTAGACGTGGATCCTTGCTGGAGAAGGCTTCAAGGCCTGCACGCTCCTTATTCCGACGTGGGAGTTTTACTCCCATCCCTGTTCCAATAACGGCAGCAGAGCACAAGGTGAAGGGAAACACACACATCTGACAGCATCAAAGGAGCTGGGCTGGCCAGGAACGGTTCAACAGGGCCTGCAAGGAAGCAAAGCAGACCTGCGCTTGGCATGGGCGCCCTTCCTGAACTGCAGGAGCACGGAGCTGGAACTTGACCCTAGGCACGGTGCTCCCCAGATTGCCCAGGCCTTCTGTTGGTAGGCTTGCTGCTGCAACCCATTCAAGGCCTGACGATTCTAATGCCCAACGCCGTCCTAAGCTCACGCGGAAGTGCCCCTTTCAAAGTAGATGTCCAGAAAGCTCACCACGTTCACAGAATGCACCAAACCAAACCACATGTGTCACCTGAAGTCAGAGGGAGAGCAGTACAAGCTGGTTCCCAGTCAAGGGCATCTGTAGTACAGAACAAAACTAATCAAACTAGGGGCTGTGTGGTTGTGGGCACCATCTTGACTTTTTGAGCTCAGTTGACCCAGAGCTAGTTCCCAGCCCTGAAAATCAGAGAGTTCACTACTCCTGCAAAAGTGGGCAACCCATCATAACCTTTGAATGTGAAACATTATATTCAATATATACGTAATTACCTGGAATTCACTTTAATTCTATTTTAATCTAGTTGTTATCCTGGCTCCATCTCTTTTCTGAAAGAGTCTGTGGCACATCCCTCAAATATAAAATGCATCCCACAGTCTGGAAAACACTGAGTTTCCTGGTATAGCATGTTGTGTGAACCCAGACAACTGTGGTGGTTTATTGAACAAACCGTGGTTAAGCAAGCAATAACTAAGCATGGTGTCAGCCTCTGACAGGAGTTTGAGAATGGGAGAATGAAAGGCAAGGAGCCTTGAAAACTCTTTTCGCACCCCCTGCGGTGATCTGTTCCGCCAGAGAGGATGATGCTCTAAAAGAAACATCAATTAATTAATAAGAAAAAAACAGATTACAGGTTTCTTGCCTGTCTTACCTTAAAATCCTCCGGGAGCAGCAGCTTTGAAGTTCTTAAGAAGCTCAAGATGTATCTGAATATTTCACCATCTCGATCAATGAAATAGTGTTGTTTTAAACTGTCCAAGACAATCGGCTCTGTGCCATTAAAGAGGCGGCTTATTCTGGGGAGAAAAGGGAAAGAGTTGGCCAACAGAGGAAGAGCAGCCCAGGGGAGGCAGAAACGCAGCACATCCTTTCTAAGGTCCCACAGCTTTCCTCGGAGCCATCCAGACTCATTTCCAGGGCAGGAGGCTGCAGAAACTAAGTCTCTCCTGCAGAAGAAACCACAGGCGTCCCAAAGAGCCAAGTCACACTGGCATGAATACCACCAAGAACCGCGAACTGATGACAGTCACAGGACGGGCTGACTGGGGAAGAGGAGAAGCCCAGATGACTCTAGGAAGCCAGCCAGGCAGTCCCTCCCAGAGACCCGCAAAAGAGGACCCGCCCAGAGGGCTCCGATTCAGGAGGACCCAACCGCTGCTTGGACCACACAACATCCTGAGTCCTCAGCAGAAACACAGCCCTGACAGGGGCCCAGGGGAAGGCAGGCAAGATGTCCCCTGCTCACCACAGGCAGCCATGGGAACAGCCAAGCCAGTCCTGCGGGGAGAAAGGGGGCAGAAGGGGAATCCTCCCTAACCAGCTTCTGTTCTCGGCTCAGGAATCGTGGTTTATGAAACGGAAGACATGGCATCCAAACCAGGCATTTTTTTGTGATTGCTTCCCTCTCTTTTAACGTTTTCCAGCCACGTCTCATCTTTTGGGAAGGGGGAAACTGTGTGGTGCCATCTCTGGTGGGGCCCCGTTTCCCGTCTGGGGGCTCACAAACGCAGCTACTTAAAAAGCAAAGCCCCCACATGGCTCCTTGTCCCAGAAGCCACACATTTCTGGCTGCAAAATATCTCCCCTCTTTCGAAGTCTCCTATGGCCGACTTCCCTTCCTGGCAGAGAGCGCCTCTTCTTCCCACTCCTTCCCCGGCTTGTTTCTCCGCATCATCTCTCCGGAAGCAGCAGCCAGGGCCCCCCAGGCATCTGGGTGCAGTTTTTGACTCAACGCGGGTAGTTTAGGGACAGGCTGCTGCCTCCCTCCTCCCCGGATGGCCCAGATCGAAGCCTCCTTTTGATGTTGCCTTGTCTTCCCACTTCATGTATAATTTCCTTTCCACTATCGGTCCTTAATCTGGAGTTTCCAGTTCTTTCTAATTTAGTAATCATCCGCAGATTTCATTAATATACCTTCCTTCTTACTCTCCTCTGGGTTAATTATAGAGATATTTAATATTGCAGAACACCCCGCTCCCCGCTCTGCTCCCCGCTCAGTGGCCATCGCTCCCTCCTACTCCTGGCTTCAGCCCATCGGCCACCAAATCGCTGGGGTTGGAGTTAATTAGGGAATCATCTCAGTCAGCCTCCGCGTGCTGGTTACCTTGCCCCATAGCCACTAATTATGCGGTGGGTTCCCAAAAATGCAGGAAGGTTTGGGTGGCGGTCGGTTGCCCGCCACAGCAGCTTGGCCAAACCTTGCCCGGATCCAAATCCTTGAGCCATCCTGTGCTTTGCAAGGGCTGGCTCATGTCAATGGGGGCCACGCCCACTTCTTTGAACACCCTGGGAATCCTGCTAATGTTGGGTTGCCAACACACATCCACAGGTTTTAGAGGTACCGCTGATACCATCAACGCTGAAGGTGTTATCGGTGAGAACCAGGGAACTTTCCTGCAGCAACCGAGCCGGTTATGTGCAGTAATGAGGACCTTGTCGGGTTTTGAGAGCTTTCAGATGATCTAGAGATCAGAGAGGAAAGCTTTGTGCCAGAGGTGGTTGCAAGAGTGTTCTTTGTCTTCCCCCCCCCCCATCTGTCCCCAGCATTGCTCAGGAGTAAACTAAGAGTTTTGGAACAGCTCCTTTGCTCTGTTATTCCAGATCAGTATTATCAGAACAACAACATTTACAGTACAATTATCTAGATAGCATTCAGAACAGTTCCCTACAAAATAAATGTAATGATCTTCACCAGCAGTACTAGCATGTCTAAAACCTCTTCTCTTCTTGCTTGCTTACATTTGCCTATTTATTTATTTATTTATTTATTTATTCATTCATTCATTCATTCAAGCAAGCAGAAGAGCCTCCTTCTGTTTGAACTCAAGGTCGCCTGAAACCCCCTGAAGACTTCTTTGTTCCTAAATCACACGTTTAACAAGGCAGAAAGAGATGAGCATTACTTTATCGTATTTAATTTTGCTGGTTTTAAATATAGATGAATCCAATCCCATTTTTATCCTGACCTCACCCATTATTCTCAACATGTTGTAAGATCAGTGCAGCTTTCCATGTGGGAAAGGCCAACCCCCCCCCCCCCAAAAAAAAGACTCAGAACCTCCAAGGTTACAAAAGTGCTTTGTGCATGGAAGGAAGGGGTTACGTCCTCTCAGCTTTAAGCCCATCAGTGCAACTGGACTGGATCTGCTTTCAGCTCCTCTTGATTCAAAGCAGAATTAACCTGCGGGAGGATAAAGTGATAAGGCTTGTCCTTAATTTTATATGGAATTAATTTAGCAATGCAACAACACTACCAAGAACACGGGTAGTGTTAATGAATGTCGTCTGCTGGTGCTGGCAGGAAGTTTTTCCTTTCATCCCAAGGGCTTGTGGTCTCCACCTCTTTCTCTTTCGGGCTCCCATTTGCTACTTTTTTTACAGAAGTTTCCCTCAGCCTGACTTTTTGGCTTTCTCTTTGGTGGAGTTGCGTCTCTGTTTAAATCCTTCCCCCGAGCCTTTTCAAGTTCCTATCTGGTCAAGAAATGGTCAGAGCCAGCCACCCAAAGTGAAAAATGTTGCCCCCTGCAAGGACATTTGGCTGACAATTTTTAAACAGAGATCCAGCGTGAGTTCCACTTACTTCTGATCTTACTTTCTTTTAAGCATGCTTGCTGCAAGGCGGAAAAACTGAGTAAAACCAAATTATTATTTATGTAGCTCAGGAAGCTGATTTTTTAGCTGCTGTAATGATTAAAATTGCAACCAAAAAGGGAGGGGGACTCATTATAGAAGAACCTTCCATTTAAACCACAGAGAAGCACAGGGGCTGGCAGGGAGCACTTGGCAATACTGGAAATTCAATTCAGACTCAAAAAAGGGGACTCTTAAAAGAGGTGGACCCACCACTGAAGAGGTCCTGCCTTGGACATCAGCTTCTTTGACCCTTTTTATTCTGTGTAGACAATACTGCAGCATAATATGAGGAAATGGGTGGAAATGCCTGTCCTCGTTACATAGAACTGGAAGGGACCCTGGAGGTCATCTAGCCCAACCCCCCTGCTCAAGACAGGAGCCCAGTCAAAAGGACAATAGCCTCCTTGACCAGCTCCAAGAAAACTCAAAACGTGTCCAAGGGAAATTCAAAAGGAATTCTCAAATGGTCTGAAAGTAGAATACAAAGCCAGAAGACTTTATCCTGGGAGAAGAAAAACATTGAAAAAAGGTTTTTTGTTTTTTTTTGGGGGGGGGGGGAGATCACCAGAGACAAGGTAGGCGTTTTCCAAATTTTTGACACACAGAGCCCCAAAGGTTTGCCATCACTGCTCCAGGCCTGGTGTGTGTGTGTGTGTGTGTGTGTGAACATTTTGTGTGTATGTGTGAGGGAGGGAGGGAGGGGGAGAAAGAGGGGATAGATGCAGGGCTTTATAATCATACACATTATGGAAGACATCAATTTGAGAAGCTCCTTCCATTTCCCAGGCTGACTTTTTCTATTATAAGTTTTTTGGGGCAGGCTCTTGTGCCCATAAATTTGGAAAAAACATCATGTGCCATGGTGCTGTGAACAAACACATGAATTTAAATGTATATTTAAATATACGCAGAAACGAAATTCCTTTTCTTTCTGAAAACACACCAGTCTACTCATATCCACAAGAAGTTCCTGCAGTTTTCCTTCTTTGCAAAAAACGCCCTTCCCCACTTCTGCTCCCGCCTCCAGTAAACACTCCCTAGCCAGGCCCCAATTTGCCCTTTGGGAAGATGCTGGGCTGCCTTTAAACAGCCTTGGCTAATCTTCCCACATCGGCTGCCTAGAGCTCCCCTCCAACGCCCTCCTGGCATGGCTTATCCGGGCAGGAGAGGCGGCTGAACGTGTTTGAATGGCAACTCCCATGCCCTTCTAGACTCAGCCGTCTCCTCTCACCCTCTCTCCAAACAAAGCCGAAGGTCTCAACAGCTCTGCCCCAGAGCAGGAAAAGAAATTGCAAAGGCACTTAAAAATAAAGAAGAGGAGAAAGAAAGGAGGCAAATTGCAGCTGACAATAAAGGAAAGAGCGCGTCTGGGGGGTCCCTTGGCGGCTATGCTGTCTCCTCTTGGGCAGCAGGAGAGGTCCAGCTGGAGAGAGCAGAGCAAAGCAGAGCAGAGCAGGGCGCAGGGACGGCGGTCAAGCAAAGGCACAGGAGCCATTCTGATTTCCCAAGGCCTACAGGGAGAAGGCATCCTTTTTTCCTTACAAATAGCAAAGGCAGCATGTTTTATCCTCATTAAAAAGATCTTTCTCTGCTGGACTGAGGTTTTTTTAAAAAACATGCTGGGATATTGAACTTTTTACCAAAACAGCTGGGCCCTTGATAAAATTATAATGAAATGTTTTAAAAAACAGGAGCATCAACGATTAGTAAGCAAGCCAGAGTATCAACTCTCAGCCCAACAGAATGGCCTGTGGGAAGTCTTCAGTTCATTGAAACACTCCCTCTGCCCTTGCGTGTGTGTCTTCCAGGGCAGGGGTACCAGCAGCACGGGAGCTATCCCCTTGACGAGCCTGGGGGCTGTCCCCAAAACAGCCCCTCTTCCAAACGGCAGGAACTTCCTTACTCCCTACATACCGTGTGTGTGTGTGTGTGTGTGTGTGTGTGAGAGTGAGAGAGAGAGAGAGAGAGAGAGAGAGAGACAGACAGACAGACAGACAGACAGTGTTAGTTAGTTGTAGGGCTGACTCCATCAGGAGAGCTCTGAATTACAACGTAAATTTATTGTTAAATTTGTAATAAAGATGCTTTGAAGTGCCCCGAGCCAAACCCAATTAATTTACTGGCTGGGCTCACAGATTGTGGACTGCTATAATACCTGAATGGCTTCTTTGTTTAGACTTAACATGAAGTCAGTGACAAAACATGGCTTAGTCTGCTTTTTGCCCCCTCTACCAAGCATCCGTCCAGGGAGAGTGGCGTCCCATCCTTTTTCAGAGCAGATGGATGGGAGCACCTGTTTGCGCTTCCAGTTGCTAGGTGTGGTTTCTCCAGGCAGATACCTGGGGAGGCTGTTATACTTTGCATAGATTAAGCCCATTTTAGGGCTTTCTGTGACTACCTCACTGCAGATACTCCTCTCTTTCACAACCTCTCACTCACTCCCACAGCAACTCACTCTAGAAAAGGATTAGGTGGTTTGGGGTTCAAAGTATTATGAGACCCAGCATCTTCCTGAGTCTCTCAAATCAAGACAGTGGGCAGAGTTATCAGCCTAGCATTTTAGGTCCAGAACAGAACAGAACAGAATCTAGAAGGGACTTTGGAGGTCTTCTAGTCCAGCCCCCTGTTCGAGCAGGAGGACCTATACCATCTCAGACAAGTGACTGTCTAGTCTCTTCTTAAAAATCTCCAGTGATGGAGCGCCCACGATTTCTGGAGGCAAGCTTGCTCTGCCGTGAGAATTAAGATGAATTACACACTATAATATAGGTTATTGTGGATACCTTTCTTCAGCTTAACATTTAGGGGAGTGCAACAATTGTGCTAAATCAATTTGTCAAAGCTCCTCAAAGTCCCAGGCATCACATTTTTTCTAGCAGTTCAGGACTTGAACTGCTTCCCCCCTTTCTCCCTGATGTGACTGGTTAGTTTTCTGGGGGCAATTCCCTTCCCTGGCATAGCAGAGTCTAAACCTCCCTTGGAAAGAGAGCTCTTTAACATTATTTTCAGGAAGTCACACAACTAATATTTAATTTTTCAGCTGATTTTATGCTCTTTAATGTATTTTAATGGCTCACAAAGGTATTTTCCCTGTCCCGAGTCAAATGGTCACAATATAATGGTTCATGTATGAGAAACAAGCTCCAAAAGAAGAACCCTTTTTTAAGATTCTGATTTGTTGGGGCCCCCAGGGCAAAACTTTGGCAAGCCTGAGAGACCACTTCCTCTTGCCCCCTTCCCCATCCTGCAGGAAGGCTGCTGTATCCCCAGAAACCAACCCGAGGAGAAGACAGAGCGAAGCTGACAACTTCTCTGAGCTCTTCCCCGTCCCCTGTGCGGTGTCTGTCATTTCCGCTTTGCTCAGATATGGCATCCGAGAGGCCGAGGTGGGAAACGTGGCACTGCCGAGCTGGAGAGAGACATTCCCCAGGAGGCAGCAGCCATGCTGGTGGGAGGGGGCGCCCCAGTCTCACTAGCCGGAGCCTTTGAAGTTCTTGCAAGCTGCCCAACCCCGGGAAATCAAGATCAAGTTACCAGAAAAAGAAATCCAAAGGCCCGACTTCAGAGGTACACGACCTCAAGAGCTGTAAGATCACCCTCTCAAACTTGATGTGCACGATTGACAAGGAATGGAGCTCTCAGGGACTCCAACCAGCCCTCCTCAACAGATGCTTGGCTGTTCAGACCAAAGGGGTTGAGAGGTATTCCTAAAATGTAAGCGCCCTGAAATCACTTATACCATTGCTAAATCCCAACCCAAGTCCCGAGGCTTCGCTATTGTCACAGCCAACAACGGAACTATTAATGAATGAGACGTGATTGTATTCTCAATTCATAGGTGGTTATTTTTATTTTTATGCTCTACTTGTCTTTGGATCTAATCAAATGTTGTTTCTTCAAACCCTCCCAAACCAAGGTGTGTTCCAGAACACACTGGCTTATGGCAGATATAAATCAGAAATAAATGAGTAACAATGCTCACTGTAGCTTTACTTAGTTAATAAATATTAGTTAAGGAGAAATTAAACCTAGTCCAGTTTAGAACCCTGGGTCTATCCTCAGCATATACTCCCAAGCCAGTGACCCTAAACCAGACTGGATTTGGGGATGTTGGACTCTTGGCTAATATGGGATTCTTCGTCCTTTTTTCCTCTGCCACTCACCAGAGAGATTCAAGAGAAGAATAAGAAAGGCCTCCTTATCTATCCTTAGCAAGTCTCCCTTCAGCAGAATAACACTTTGCTCTTTTAATGCTCCCCCCCTCCCCCCTCCTGGGAGGCAAGAAACAGGACGGGCCATTTTGCAGCCTCTAAGTATGCAAAATGAATTAATAGGAGAACGGGCCATCTTGTGCCCTTGGGCTTAAACAAACAGGATATGGGCGATGTTAAGACAGGATATAAGAGCGGGGTAGGGGGGGAGTAAGCAGAACTTGCATTTCTGTTTGCTGAATAACATGTGAATTTGTTGAGGGCTGCTCTTGTGTAAGCACCACACAACTTTTGAAAGAGAAATCTACCCTGATATGCAGTGCTGTGTGGCCAAGAGGTTTTGTTGATCAGTGTAGGAGGGAGGGAGGGAGTCTCTTCTCAATCAAAGGGCCAAGAAGATTTCCTGGACTTGTGCCGTTTCTGAAATGCATTTCCAAACCTTTTTGTTTTCCTGGCTTTTGCATACTGTCATTTACAGACTATATGTGCTGTTAGTTTAGATGGCAGCATTAGTATAATAGTGAAAGATGAATGTGATATCCATATTTTTATGTCTATTGTTCCATAATGTCGTAATTACAATTTATTATGTCTTATGGAGGTTTTTAAGATTGGACAGACATTTGCCCAATGGCATACAGGGTCTCCTGCCTGAGCAAGGGGTTGAAGTAGAGAACCTCCAAGGTCCCTTTCAACTCTCTTGCTCTCTCTTTATTCTGTATCCTGACATGCTTGTGCTTTTCTATTTACAAATCTTTTAAGAGCAAGCTAGCAAGACACAACAAGCCTGCACAAACTAATGTCTGTGGCATTCCAAATCCCCCTCCCAAAAAACTAAGCTTACAAACAGCAGTGTTTGTTTAGGACCACAACTGAAAACACAATTGTTACAGGAAACAGATTCATGGTTTAAGCTGCCTCTGAGTCTCATGTCCGCTCATGCTCGCTCTATCTATCTATCTATCTATCTATCTATCTATCTATCTATCTATCTATCTATCTATCTATCTATCTATCCATCCATCCATCCATCCATCCATCCATCCATCCATCCATCCATCCATCCATCCCATCGTTTGTACAGGATCTTCCCATTTCTTCCTACAACAACCCTGTAAGGTAGCCCCTCCAGAGAGCTTCTTGTGGGGAGGACATGAACCTAGGTGTTCTTGCTCCCAGCCCAGCAACTTCATCTTTACCCCACACTGGCTTTGGGGCTGAGAGAGAAAGGTTGGCCCAAAGTCTACCAAAGTTATCTCTCAAGGTGAAGAACTCAACGTAAGTAAGAATAGGAAATTTCATGCTGTGGACTAGAGCTGCCCCTCTCCCAAGCATACCCTTTTTAATGTCCCCACTTTACAATCAGCATGGCAGGGAGCAAGGTGGGGACCGACCCTGGCTCCACAAAGGCCATTTTTCTCCCATTTCACTCCATCAGTTTTGAGCCAGATCTTTCCAGGAAAGACCTTCAGCTTCAGGTTCCAGGTTTGTCTCAAGCCCAGCCTTCCTCAAGGTTGGATAAAGGCTCAAAGGCTGCATTCGCACAAGATGCTAAACCTGTAGCCTGGATTAGCAGATTATGGCTCATTGGACTGGTTTGTAAATTAATATATTGCACAAATGCACAGAATGGGTTACAGTAATACAAGCACCAAGCTAAGGATGTCCTGCGAATGCAGTCCACTGGTTGCCTCAAGGCCTTCTTATTCCTTTCCCAGGGCGACTTCTTGAACAAAGCTGGTTGGAAGAGCCTTAGGACAGCTGTCAAATAAAAAAGTTAATTGCCTTGTGCTTTGTGTGAGCCAAAAAGTTACATGATTCCAGCAGACAGGATGACCTACAAAGGCAACCAGCCATTAGCCTCCCTAGACTGGGCAGATGGGTTGTAAAACGGAGCCTTTTCTGTTGCTTAAAGATGCTTTAACACAGGAATGCAGCACACTCTATAAAAGTAGTAAGATTGCCCAAGCAAAATAGACTTAAATCTCTTTCAGACACAAAACTTTAAAAAAATGGAATGGCTTGTTTTAGGCACAAAAACTGCACATCAAGCTCTTTTTTCCTTTAGTGATATGTCTTTTATATCGTAATTTTGGTCAGTTTGTCTACTGCATGGGGAGGCCACCTTGGCTCTTTTATGACTCGTGGACTTCAACTCCCAGAATTGCTGAGCCAGCCATGCTGAGGGGAAAGGGAGGTTTCCAAGCTGAGCCATGTTGGCTCAGGAATTCTGGGAGTTGAAGTCCACGAGTCATTGTGCTCCTGCCTGTAAATGTTCTTCCTACAATGTCCCGGGAACTTTTGCAGATCAAAATTGTATCTAGTGACTGAAGAGCATAGAGAATTATGATCATCCAGATTTAATACATATAATTATCTGCAAAGACAAGAAGATTCCTTCTGCCAAGGAAGGGACACACACATTAAAAGTCAGTGTATCAAAGTAGCAAATTAATTTATTTAGAAAGTTCTAGATGCATATTTCCCAGTAAAACAACATGATGAAAGAGAATTGAAAAGTACCAACTCTTTCAGATTTGAATAATAAATATCATTAGGGTGTTCTTCTGGAGCCATAAATACTGATTAAATCATTCTCAGATGGAAACAGTTGTCCAATGAATTGAGAGCTATCAAGGAATGCAAGGCTTGTATTCAGAAATGTGATTTTCAAACGAAACAGACAGGAAGCAAAGATTCTTAGGTCAGCCTGAGAATTCACTGTTTATAACTCGCCACTTTTATGAGGTTATTCCCTTTAGTAGTAAAAGATGAATGGATCTAAAGGGCTGCCATAAAGAAGAGGGGGGTCAACCTATTTTCCAAAGTACCTGAAGATGGGACAAGAAGCAGAGGATGGAAACTAATCAAGGAGAGAAGAAACCTAGAACTAGGGAAAAATTTCCTGACAGAACAATTAACCAATGGAATGACTTGCTCCAGAGGTTGTGGGTACCCCATCACTGGAGGTTTTTAAGAAGAGATCGGACCATTGCCTGCAATGGTATAGGGTTTCCTGCCTGTTAGACTAGAAGACCTCCAAGGTCCCTTCCAACTCAGGGGTTCTGAGATCATGTCTTGCCAGTTCCTTCTGAACCTTGGGGTGTATTCCATCGGGTCCTGCTGAACTCATCTAGGGTGGACAGGTGTATTTTTACCACTTTCTTGCCTATCTTAACTTGTAATCCTAATCTGTCCTTTACGGGTACTGTTTTTGATAGGTTGGCCAAGACATGCAAAAAACCAAGTTAAGCAGTTCTGCTTTCTCCCTGTTGCTTGTCACCTTCTTGCCATTTTCTCCCATTAATGGACCAGTCGTTTCCTTGACTTTGTTTCTTCTATTTTATAGGTTGAAAGAAGTTTTTGTTATTTTTGACTCTTGTCGCAAGCCTTACTTCATTTTGAGCCTTAGCTTTCCTGACTGCTCACTGTAAGGAAGGGCTGCCCAGGCAGTGACCAGAGTCCCCTGTTACCTTCCCTTCCGCCCACCCTGCAAAGAGACAGGCAAGGGAGCTGGGAGAAGCAGGAAGTCAGAGGCCTCCTCGCTCAGCAGCTGGCCTCAAGGAATCATCTACAGCAGGGGTCTCCAATCCTGGGGCCATGGACTGGGGCCCACCGTTTAACGGGGCTTGTTAGGAACCAGGCCACGCAAGCGGCAGGCAGCAGATCTAGGTTGCGCCCCAAATATCCCCACCACCAACCTGCAGATCAGATTGGGGACCACTGATCTACAGTGACCTTTTGCCTTTGCTATGGGATGCAACACCCCAAACCAGTTTTTTCTCCTGATTTTGAGAAACTTAATAAAAAGTCCTTTGACACAGGTGGGTGTTTGCCAAGTCGGCGGTTTACGAGGCTCTTCTGCACCCAACAGAGGTGGACAGAAGTTCTAGAAGCAAAATGAAATTCTCTTGTGAGGAAGCGGCATTCGCCACTTGGGATTACAAATGCAAGATGCAAATTGAAAAAATAAATTGACTACTGAATAAATTTGGCGAGGACACACCTGAAAGTCAGCAGGCTGCTCCTGCCCTTCCCTCCTCTGTTGCGTATTCTGCTGCAGTGTTACAGGTAACGGGAATCCAAGTTGCCCTGGGCTACAACCCTGGATAGCAGGAGGCTCCTCACCCTCACACACGAATGTGAAAAGCAGCACTCACTGGGCATGAAGCCATGAACAGGAAGCGGCTTACTGACCCTTCCCTGGGCCTGCATGCTTCTCCGTGGTCTCCTGCTTCTCCTGCTGGAGTGCTTCTGAGCATGAGACCACGGGGAGGGATGCTCCTCTTCAAAGGGGATGCTTTGAAGGTCTGGTCTCTCCGGCTGGTCAAGGGAAGTAGAAGCCAGCAAGTGAATTCTAGTCCTCTGTGTTCTTTCTCTGCCTGCCCTCTTGATTCTTCCATCATGACTGATTTAAATGACTCTCTCGCCTGCATGAACATACCTACACATCTTGATAGAGTTTCCCCCCCAATACTCTAATTGCTTATGCAATTGTCAAATATTGATTTGTAACAATCCTTTCTTTAAATAAAGCTTGAGGTAATGAGACTCCTTAACTCCAAGAGGAACCGAAATGGACCAGAAAGCCTGACGTTTATAAATTACTGTGCAGACACAGAAATCCAAGCAAAATAAGAAAACGTGCCCGCTGACAGACGTTTGGTTGCGGCTACAAATTGGCCCACGTGTGACAATAATCCCATTGAACACGGCAAGAGTTGCTTTCTTAGAAGGAGGCTGGTGAGTGCATCCAGATTTGCAGAAGAGGATTAGCTGCCTATTTGCCTGTCTCCCAGAGAAAATGTCGTGCCGATATTGAATGAAAGGTCCGGCATTCTCATGTTACTGGATGTTCTTGGTAATATTGCTATTATTGCTCTGGGGATCAAGGGAGCCGTTTCATCCTCCTGCCACTTAAAAGTCTTTCCTTCTCCCACTAAGCAAATTATACGCTCTCAGTCCTTAGCAGAGAGTTTTCAGGAAGAGGTTTTCTCCTACTGCAATTCTGGGGGGTTCGTGCAACCACACTGCTAGGTTTCTGTTTTGTTTTAGTTGGCTCCATTATACAACAGGTAAAAATGTCATCCTAAATGCATGAAAAAACAGGGCAGCTACATAGCCCTTTTACTTCACCAGAGGTACACGGCATATCCTATTTGTTTTAAAGTTTTATTTGGCCAAAGCACATACACAATTATTATCAGGGGCTCAACTGAGGCCTTATAGTTCGTCTGCCCCACTGGAAGGGGTTCAACCCAAATTTCTAAGGGCTTTATTCCAAACAGCTCCACGTGTCTTAATATAGTATTAAAAAATCAGAAGGAGTGTCATTTTCATAAAAACATATGCCTTTTAATAAAATGTATTAATTTAAACCTCCTGCCAGATTCCTTCTGACTTTTCTTTTGCCCCAATAGGCTTTATAGGCCTCTTCTGCTACAAAGTCTTTAACATAATAGAGAGGGGAAGGTTGATCAAAGCTGAAAAGCTGCAAGGATTTACATTCCTGTCTATTGGTAGAAGTAACCCTTCTTTTTGACAGCCTGGGCTCTCTCCTCTTTGTAAACAATGATGCATCAATATGGGCTCTGCAAAAATTGCGGTCCTGCGGTTTTTCTAGGAAAGGGTTTTTTTAATGCTGAGCTGTGACCGAGCAAGTAATATGCCCATGATCTGAAGGACCAGTGGGTCAATGTGCAATGTTTCTCAGAGTAGCCAGGCCTTCTTTAGGCCAGCAGGGGACGTGCCACACATAGCTGTCCCTAAACTCCGAAGAGTGCTCACCTGAAGTAGCCCCAGTGGCCTCCCTAAGGCTGTTCTTGAAGGCGGATACAATACCCAACCCCTGACACTTCCAAGAGCTGAGACTGTGCCTTGTGAAGAAGTCCCTAGCAACCTAGGAAGAACTCCTAAACAATGGTCTTTTGGGAACGTTTAAAATAAGCAAGCTGTACAGCTTAGCTCAACAGGGCAGGCCAGTTGTTTCACGTTCTTCCTCCAATCAGCATTCAATAGATTTCCCCAACTTCGTGCCTTCCACATTCACCGGGGCTGCAACTCAACCTTCTGGCCACACAGGCTTGGCTTCTAAGAGCTGCAACCCAAAGGACTGAGAGATTCTCCAGCAGAGGCAACCTGGGGTGCATTCAGTAGCTGTTATTATCAATCAGGTAGAATAGGAATGATAACTTCTACCGATGTTAACTTATTCTGAACTCCTTGGAATTGTATCTGTTCCACCTAGATGGCCCTGGTGCTGGGGAGATCCTTAAAATGGCATCCAACCTTCTCCCAAGAAGACAGTCTTCCAAAGGAACTCAATACTGAAACAGCAGAGAAAACCCCAAAGCATCCCCTCTCGACGAAACGGATGTGGCGTTGATTTTTTTCTACCAGTTACAATGCTATAAAAGTCACTCTAGGAAACAACAAATCGTGGTTCGACATTTAGAAGGTATTGCTCAACTTATGCATCTGCCTCTGCCTCTGAAAATGCTTTCAACTGAAAATGACATGTGTTTGCAAGGTGGCTGAAAGTGGGGTTTACTTCAAATCCTTCAGAAGACGAGAAGAGAAATACAGCACCAGCAAATTAACAACTTATGCCATTCCTGTATGTTTATTAATACCACACACACAAACACACACACACACATATATACACCAAGAGAGTGTTTGTTATAGGAGAACTCCACATTTTTACCATTCTATGGAAGACTGCTGCAGATTAAAGCAAACTTCCTTTAGCAGAACATCCCACTGACATAACAAGGAAGGAAGAACAGCAGAATCTTTTGTTTTTAAAGAATGACAAATCGTTTGAAAGTTGGCTGACAAAAAACATATGCCCCCTGGATTAAAATTACCTTTAAATAGTCCATTTCCTACCCCTGAACCAAGAGCATCCTCCTCCAAAAATCACAGTTGTCTGGAAATAACACAATTATTTGGAATTCTCTTATGCAATAGTAGTAACAACCCACCACAAAAAATGCAAAGGCATTGGCCCTTCAGCAAGGGCGACCTTACCTGGAATCTGGGTATTTGGTCAAAGTTGCTAGGCTGCTGGTGTACATGTGACCTCCCACATCAATGTGCACCGGGGCGTTCGATTTGGTGAGCTGGGCAGGGAGAGGAATTCCTTGAGCAGCAATGGGAGAAACTGGGGACCGTGTCAGAGAGAGCCGGGACATTGCTCTGCCTTCCTCCTAGAAACCTCAGACAGAAAAGAACAATTTCCTCTTAAATGCAGTTGTGCGCTACCTTGATTCCAGCGTGATCACAGATCTAATAAGATCTCTTTTGCATCTGCCTGATCACATATTCAGCTAACAAATTATTGCCACCTCCATAATTAAGTGTATTTGCATCATAGTCTTCAAAGGACCAGCGGCAAAGAAAAAGATGCTTATTAGCAATAAGAAATCAAGGGGAAAAAAATCTTTTTCAAGGTGTCAGCCTCAAGGGGCATAAAACAAACTGCAAAATTCTAATTAAAGGTCGCAGGCTTATGTGTTAGATGTGAAATATCCCCTGACAAACGAATAACCAATTTGTGAATTGGGATTCGGGGGTTTTTGCAAGTTTGTCTCAGTAACAAGACACCTCTAAATTAGTGACTTCCTCAGTACCTAAGGCGTTTCATTTAGACATGTAGTAAAATTCACATCAAACTTGGAACTATTTTTGTTGCTTTTTAAATAACTAACCACACAAGAAAATAGATAGCTATTTGTTATCTTCGTTCGGGACAATGTACCCAGAAGAGAGAATGGAAGGGCAGGCAAAACTAAAGGTTTAATCAATTATCACTGCCCTGCAATGTCTTTTCTGTGTATAATTTCCAATTATCCAGTGGCCTCACTTTAAAACACACACGTGCACCAATCCTCTTACGTTCAATATCAAAAGGTGCTGTTCCCCCCCCCCAAGTGAAAGTTACAAATACAGGTAGATTTTTAAATGAAATGCATGAATTACCATTTTACTCAAATGTCATGGAATTCTGATCTATGCAAAAATATAGGGACTTTGTCAATGTTCACTTTTTAATATTTGACATAGGGAACTCTACCCGTTATTTTCATTGGCATTGATGTAGGGCATACAGGTAGCCAGCAGAAAATCTTGCAAAAAACAGAGCAGACCTAGTACTTCTAACCTCTCCTTCATGTATTAAAGCAAAATATGCCAAAGATTAAACAATTATGAAATGTTTAATTGTATGCAATGTTTTGAATACAATTTAATGTTGTCATATTTCATGACTCTGTTCAGCCAAGAGTTGGCAAATATCTCATATGCGGTATTTCACAGAACATTTTGTTTTCTTAAGAGATTAAGCTGGTCTCCTTTCTCAGAACCTTCATATTTCCTTTGAAATAGCATCCCAGGGGTTCACCTGGGCTACACCATTCCCACCATACAACAGGCAACAACTGGAAGCACTTTCCCTAATAAGGACAGTACCATTTTTGGACTTTGGGGACAAATGAAGCAACATGGTGGGCAAAAAGTCCTTTCTGTGGAGTCTGCCCTTGGCATCACCTCAGGCTAGATCTCCATCATTTGCTCTTAGTAGGAAAACCAGCCCTGGGCAGAATCCCAACCGATCAAAAGCCTCAGCCAGTTAACAGGAAACTCTTGATAACACAGTACTGAATTCAAGAAGGGCAGAGTGGATCTTCCTTTTCTTCAAGGAATATTTCATGTGGCAACTCAAACCACTTGGTTTTTATAAATGCACGTGCTGTATCTGTTACACCTACCCAACTCTCACTGTCTGCTGGTGTCCAATTCTAATTGCAAATGCACCCCCTCTGCAAGGACTGACACCTAGTCTTTTCCTAAAGCCACATCTTTGTGTGTGCCTGCTCTTTCCTGAGGCTTAAATCCAAAACGCCACAGGCCCAACCAACCTCATGTGGAATGACTCAAATCCAAAGCCCAAGGAAAGATATTTTTTGCTTAAAAAGTCCAGTCAGTTGGAAGCTCCCCATTTCTTTAATGAAAAGAAACCTTTCCCCCTTTGTTGTGTTTTTGGAATGAAATTTCAGAACCAGGAGGCCTCAAGAGTTTTATCTTGAAATATATATGTATCTGCTGACCCATCACCCTACCCAGCCCAGGAGCAGGTGGTATAATTCTCTTTGATGGTTAACAGTGCAGGAGAACCCTCTCTGACACCCATTTGGAAGGCAGATCTTAGCTATGCCAAAGAGGCTTCCTTGGAAACAAGTTTTCATATTATCGCATTTTACATGCTAAATAGCATTAGGTTCACAAACCTTACAGAAAATTATTTACTTGAAAGCAAATCCATACTGTCCAGTAGGGCTTACTTTGGAGCAATTTTGCACTGAGCTGCACTATTATTTTTTTCTTGCAAGAAATAGCCAGAAAAATATATTATTCCCTAGTAGGACTTCCTAAAATCCATCTTGTGAATTCTGTCTCTCACAGCAGGAGAAAAGAAAAGACAAGACAAGGGGAGTCTATAAAACTTAACGAATATGATTCTAAAACTAGGACCCAAATTTAAAAAGAAAGATGGATGTTGACCCTTCTGTTGTCACAGAAGATG
Organism: Protobothrops mucrosquamatus; assembly: GCF_001527695.2. Classification (NCBI taxonomy): domain Eukaryota; kingdom Metazoa; phylum Chordata; class Lepidosauria; order Squamata; family Viperidae; genus Protobothrops; species Protobothrops mucrosquamatus. Next base: position 421,306 of record NW_015386445.1, on the reverse strand, counting down.
GACATTATGCTTTAAATTATAGACATGCAATTTATTATATCATGTCCTTAAAATGGCATACTACTCAAGCATTACCTATTATTATGCATTCAATTAATTCTTAATATAACAACTCAAGAAATCCAGATAGGAGAACATTAAGAATTGTGAGGGGTACACACACCAAGTTTCAAATAATCTTTGTGGACAATCTGACCTTGGAGAAGAAATTGTGTCTACCTGCTAAAGACAGAGTATATTGTTTCTGCCCACACCAATCAGGCCAAAAATAATATGCAACTCTGGACACCACCTTTCCATTAAGGTGGGAAGATTCACAACTGGATCCTGCCCCAAAGCAGGGGACTTGATATGTGCATCTGGCATGGCTCACTGCAATCTTTCACTCCCTCCCTCCCTCCCTGCTTCCCTACGCTAACTGCCAAAGCACTGCTTGTAAAATCTATTTGCCCATGAAAAGTGAAATAAGTGCCATCCCATGCTCATTTACACACAAAATGATTTTGTGTCCCATTGAGCTCACAGTTGTTCAGCTCTCTAGGGGTGATTAAACTAGCTAGGCTGCTACAGCTTGAGATGAGTTTACCAGAATTGTTTCTCCACATAGCTGCTTCTCTGGGACACTTTCATTTTATCCATAAAAGGTAACAGAAGGCAGTTGTGCAAGCTCCATTCACCTCTGTGCCCATGGCAATCGCCCTGAGGGGGAAAAAGTGGGGAGGAAAGGCTGCAGAAATTTCCAGGTTATTGTCTGCCTGACTCTTTGCCTGCCCCACTCCAGCAAGCCCACTGTTCTTCAATAGACAGAATTTCAGACTGAATTCCTACTTTTCGAAAAAGACTTCAAAAGTGCAAAGGAAGTTGGGTTGGGTGAAGCTTTCTCCCATATGCTCACACAGGAGCCATTGTGGGGAGGGCAGAACTGGAATCCCCCCCGCCCGGAGGGAAAGGTAAACCAGAGAAAGAGCCGCAAAGGGGGCAGAAAGAGAAGCAGCTGCAAACGGGGCAGGGGACCAAAGCAATAACTGAAACTGCAGCACGGAGCCTCTGCCAAAGGAGGAACAAAGTTGAAACGGAGGCATTCCCGTCTTGCAGGCTACAGATGGGAAGCCAGGCTAATTAAGGATATAAAAAGGCTTCTGTTTCCAAAGTTTATGGTCGCCTGGATGAACAACAACAATTGAAACCAGCGCTGTTAATTTACTCGTGCAATTTAATTCCTTCGCGCCCATTTAAGACGCGAAATGAATTCTGCGCAAACACGTGCAATCCCGCATTTCCAGCCGCCCCCGCGTTGCAGACCCCGCGACCCGCGACCCCAACCGGCCACCCGCCTCGGCCGCCTGCCCTTCTTCCCCCAGACCCCCGGCTCGGCCTCCCGGGGCACCGCGGCGGCCGGAATCCGGAGGGAGAAAGGCGGCTTCGGCTCGCCGCCCGGCGGCTCCGTATCCGATGGAGGCAGCCCCGGGCAGCGGCAGAGGGCCGAGGGGGGGGGTCCCGGTGGGCTTCTGCCTCGGCCGGCGCCGCTCTCCCCACACAGCTCTTCCCCTCAGAAACTTTCTCGGCGCGCCGAACTTCCCGCCATCCTGCCCGGCTCAGCCTCGTCAGGACGGGAGCGAAGCACCGGCCGTGGCGGCCCACCGGAGCCGCCGCGGCGCCCCGAAGGCTCCCCCCACAGGAAAAGCCCAACATGGCGCCTTGACGAGCTGCCGGCACGGACGGAGCGGGGAGGGCGGAGGAGCGCGCCCCATCGCCCGCCTGGCGGCCCCGCTCCTGCCCGGCGGCCGCCGCCTCCTCCCATTGTCACCCCTGCCGGC